>NC_134800.1:21306471-21323971 GCF_046742065.1 Oratosquilla oratoria
CAAGACTAGAAGAGAAGGTCGATAAGATGATCGAGGACTTGGAGTGTAGGTTCGGTCATGTTAACAACATTGTACAGAGGGTTGAAAATTTGGAAGAACTAGAGAAGGCGAACAAAAACTTAACTAAGGAAATAGAAGACCTAAAAAGACAGTTAAAAGAAGTAAAAAAGGAGTATGAAGAGTTAAAGATGAATAATAAAAAAAACAGAGAGGGATGGAAGGCAATTCAAGAAAACAGTAAAGTTGCATTTACTGACATAATTAAACAGCAAATGAGAGAACAAACTGAAGACTCAGTTATTAAAGTGAGACAAAAGGAGAATATGGTAAGAGACTTAGTTGATAAAAAGAAATGTATAATTATATTAGGAATGGAAGAGAAACATAACCCAGATAGAACCTCAAGAACCAATGAGGAAAATGAAAAAGTAAGCAGTTTACTAAAATTAGTTCAGGAAGATGAACCAGAAATTATGAAGGAAATTGAGGAAAAATTCAGGCTCGGAAAGTGTAGTACAGATAAGACCAGACCAATTAAGATTAAATTCAGGTCACAAACGACGGCAGAGAATATCTTATCCAAAACAGGGAAACTAGCAACAAGTGAACAATATAAAAAGGTATGGATTAAAATTGAAATGAATAAAGAGGAAAGAGAGGAAGAAAAACAGAAAAGACTTGAAGCTAAGAAAAAAAAACACGAGAAAAGAACTGAGTCAGAAAAAGAGAGATTCTATTGGAGAGTAGTGAATATGAAACTAAGGCAGTTCGACATACAAGCGAAAAACAAAAGGGAAACAGAGAACACAATGGAAGTGGCAGAAAACTAAGAGTGTCTTACACAAATATAGATGGATTAATAACAGGATTGAATGAGCTGAATGATTATTTGAAAGAAAAAGAACCGGACATAATGGGAATTGTAGAAACAAAATTAAAAGGCCCACTACCACCCAACAGTGTAGGACATGATGCATATAATTATTGGATTAGAAACAGAGAGAAAAAGCAAGGGGGTGGAGTTATGTTCCTGACTAAGAAGGATATAAACGTGAGGGGTGTCATATATGGAAAGAATACAGTAGAGATGATTATGATAGAAGTGGAAGACCGAGATAAGAAGAGCAGAAAATTTGTGATCAATTATGTGCCTCCGAAAACAGCCTCATGGGAGGAGAGTGAACATAAAAGTATGTTAGAGGACACAAAGATAACATTAAATAAAATAATGGAAGATGGAGGAAGAATAGTTATGATGGGCGACTTTAATTGCAAAGAAATCTGCTGGGAAGAGATGACAGTAAAGGGTGGAGACGGCTCATGGGGAAACGCTCTACTTGAGATGGTTACTGACCATACAATGACACAATGGATACAGGAGAACACTAGGTATAGAAATGAAGAAGAGCCATCGAGACTAGACCTAATAATTACATCTGAACCTAGAATAGTGGACAAAATTGAATATAAAACACCAATAAGTAAAAGTGACCACATATTGATTGAACTGGAACTTAATGAAGAAAAATATATGAAGAGAAATGAACAATATAGAAAAGGAAGAATGATGTATGAAAAAACAAACTTTGATAAAATAAGAGAATTCTTTCAACAAGAAAACTGGGAAGAAATATACAAAGAAGAAACATCAGTGGAAGAGAAATGGAATATTTTGACAAAAATTTACAAAAAAGGAGTGGAAAAGTATGTCCCAAGACAAAAACAAGAAAAAGAATATGTAAAATGCTGGTACAACAAAAGTTGTAGGGAGTTAAAAGACAAAAGAGACAAAGCCTGGACCAGATGGAAAAAAGACAGAAGACCTGAAAAATAGAAAATATATACCTGTTATAGAAATGAATATGTACAAACGTGCAGAGAGGAAAAGAGAAAATATGAAAAAGATATCATAGAAAAGTGTAAAGATCAACCAAAACTATTCTACAGATTTGTAAACAATAAACTGAAAAACAAACAAGACTTGGAGAAATTAAGACAAGAGGGAGTTGAATACACTGAGGAAATGGAAATGGCGGAAATTATGAACAAACATTTCAAATCAGTGTTTACAAGGGAGAACATACAACCTGAAGAGAACGAATGGAAAGAGAAAGTCCCCACTATGGAAGAAATAGAAGTAACAAAGAATGAAATATTAACACACTTGAGTAATCTTGATGTCAGAAAATCGCATGGACCAGATGAAATAGCAAACTGGATACTGAAAGAATGCAGGAATGAACTGGCAGACAAAATACATAGCATACTAAATAGTTCCTTGAAAGAAGGAAAAGTTCCAGAAGATTGGAAAAAAGCAAATATAGTACCTATATATAAAGGAGGAAATAAAGAAGACCCTACCAACTATAGACCAGTCTCTCTAACAAGTACAATAGCAAAAATTTGTGAAAGAATTATCAAAAGTAGATGGGTAAAATATTTAGAAAAAAAAAAGTGTTAAATCCAAGGCAATTTGGATTCAGACAAGGACGATCATGCGTCACCAATTTAATATGTTTCTATTCAAGGCTAATAGATATAATACAAGAAAGAGATGGATGGGCGGACTGTGCATTTCTAGACTTAAAGAAAGCTTTTGACAAAGTACCACATAAGAAGTTGCTTAAGAAATTAGAAACTGAAGGAGGAATACAGGGCAAACTACTAAATTGGATGGAAGACTTTTTGCAAGAAAGAAAAATGAGAGTAGTGATAAGAAACCAGCACTCAAAATGGGATGAAGTAATAAGCGGTGTTCCGCAGGGAACAGTTCTGGCCCCAATAATGTTTGCTATATATATTAATGATATGGATGAAGGAATTGAAAGCTATATGAGCTTCTTTGCAGATGATGCAAAACTACTGAAGAGTGAACACGGAAGAAGATTGTGAATCACTACAGAGTGATCTAAATAAAGTACAGGAATGGAGTAGGAAGTGGGAGATGGAGTTCAATACAAAAAAGTGTAGTATAATGGAATTTGGAAAAAGCAAAAACAGAATAACAGGAGCATATAAATTGGGAGAAGAAGGAATAAAAAAAGTAGAAAATGAGAAGGACCTGGGAGTCATTGTTATGAATAATATGTCACCTGAGAAACATATAAATAAGATTTTTGGAGAAACTTGTAATTTAATAAGAACAATCAAAGTTGCATTTACATACCTGGATGAAGAAATGGTGAAGAAAATCCTAATCACCCTGATAAGACCAAGATTGGAATATGCAGCAACGATATGGTCACCAAGTACAAAAAAATGTATAAAAAAATTGAAAGAATACAAAGAGCAATTACAAAATTGGCACCAACACTCTCAAAACTATCATATGAAGAGAGACTACAAAAACTTGAACTACAGACACTAGAGCAAAGAAGAGAGAGAGGAGATTTGATAGCTATTTACAGAATCATGAAAGGCATAGAAATTACTGATAGAGAGAATCTGATAAAATGGGATGACAGAAATACAAGAGGACACGGAAAGAAAATAAAAAAAGACAGCTATAGAAGAGATGTGAAAAAGAACAGCTTTCCTCACAGAGTAATAGACAGTTGGAACAAGTTAGATGAGAAAGTGGTGTGTGCAAAAACAATACATGAATTTAAAAATAGTTTAGATGAAATGAGATATGAAGACGGTACCCCACGAGCATAGCTCCCCTTCCCGTAAAATACAACTAGGTAAATACAACTAGGTAAATACACACACACACACACACGCATACCTTAAGTAAAGTTGGAACACGCAAGACTAAAACGTCTTGTTAATTCAATACAATAATCATACTAATAATCTTTTGTTTGGTTTCATATACATGTCACATTTTTATGTATGTATATAGTACATACTTAATGGCTGAAAATAGCACAATATGCTATTACGTCAGTTATTTACGAAAACTCATGTTACGCACAAATCCTCAAGTCACATTTCAGGAACGGAGCATACATAAACCGGGACCATATGTATTTACCTAGTTGTATTTACCTAGTTGTATTTTACGGGAAGGGGAGCTATGCTCGTGGGGTCCCGTCTTCATATCTCATTTTATCTAAACTATTTTTAAATTCATGTATTGTTTTTGCACACACCACTTTCTCATCTAACTTGTTCCAACTGTCTATTACTCTGTGAGGAAAGCTGTTCTTTTTCAAATCTCTTCTATAGCTGTCTTTTTTTATTTTCTTTCCGTGTCCTCTTGTATTTCTGTCATCCCATTTTATCAGATTCTCTCTATCAGTAATTTCTATGCCTTTCATGATTCTGTAAATAGCTATCAAATCTCCTCTCTCTCTTCTTTGCTCTAGTGTCTGTAGTTTAAGTTTTTGTAGTCTCTCTTCATATGATAGTTTTGAGAGTGTTGGTGCCAGTTTTGTGATTGCTCTTTGTATTCTTTCAAGTTTTTTTATACATTTTTTTGTACTTGGTGACCATATCGTTGCTGCATATTCCAATCTTGGTCTTATCAGGGTGATTAGGATTTTCCTCACCATTTCTTCATCCAGGTATGTAAATGCCACTTTGATTGTTCTTATTAAATTATAAGTTTCTCCAAAAATCTTATTTATATGTTTCTCAGGTGACATATTCATAACAATGACTCCCAGGTCCTTCTCATTTTCTACTTTTTTTATTCCTTCTTCTCCCAATTTATATGCTCCTGTTATTCTGTTTTTGCTTTTTCCAAATTCCATTATACTACACTTTTTTGTATTGAACTCCATCTCCCACTTCCTACTCCATTCTTGTACTTTATTTAGATCTCTCTGTAGTGATTCACAATATACTTCAGTTTTCACTCTTTTCAGTAGTTTTGCATCATCTGAAAAGAAGCTCATATAGCTTTCAATTCCTTCATCCATATCATTAATATATATAGCAAACATTATTGGGGCCAGAACTGTTCCCTGCGGGACACCGCTTATTACTTCATTCCATTTTGAGTGCTGATCTCTTATCACTACTCTCATTTTTCTTTCTTGCAAAAAGTCTTCCATCCAATTTAGCAATTTACCTTGTATTCCTCCTTCATATTCTAATTTCTTAAGCAACTTCTTATGTGGTACTTTGTCAAAAGCTTTTTTTAGGTCTAGAAATGCACAATCAGCCCATCCATCTCTTTCTTGTATTATATCTATTAGCCTTGAATAGAAACATATTAAATTGGTGACGCATGATCGTCCTTGTCTGAATCCAAATTGCCTTGGATTTAGTACGTTGTTTTTTTCCAAGTATTTTACCCATCTACTTTTGATAATTCTTTCACAAATTTTTGCTATTGTACTTGTTAGAGAGACTGGTCTATAGTTGGTAGGTTCTTCTTTATTTCCTCCTTTATATATAGGTACTATATTTGCTTTTTTCCAATCTTCTGGAACTTTTCCTTCTTTTAAGGAACTGCTTATTATGCTATGTATTTTGTCTGCCAGTTCATTCCTGCATTCTTTCAGAATCCAGTTTGCTATTTCATCTGGCCCATGCGATTTTCTGACATCAAAATTACCCAAGTGTGTCAATATTTCATTCTTTGTTACTTCTATTTCTTCCATAGGGGGGACTTTTTCTTTCCACTCAATCTCTTCAGGTTGTATATTTTCCCTTGTAAACACTGATTTAAAATGTTTGTTCATAATTTCTGCCATTTCCATTTCCTCAGTGTATTCAACTCCTCCTTGTCTTAATTTCTCCAAGTCTTGTTTGTTTTTCAGTTTATTGTTTACAAATCTGTAGAATAGTTTTGGTTGATCTTTACACTTTTCTATAACATCTTTTTCATATTTTCTTTTTTCCTCTCTGCACTTTTGTACATATTCATTTCTATAACCAGTATATATTTTCCATTTTTCAGGTCTTCTGTCTTTTTTCCATCTGGTCCAGGCTTTGTCTCTTTTGTCTTTTAACTCCCTACAACTTTTGTTGTACCAGCATTTTACATATTCTTTTTCTTGTTTTTGTCTTGGGACATACTTTTCCACTCCTTTTTTGTAAATTTTTGTCAAAATATTCCATTTCTCTTTCACTGATGTTTCTTCTTTGTATATTTCTTCCCAGTTTTCTTGTTGAAAGAATTCTCTTATTTTATCAAAGTTTGTTTTTTCATACATCATTCTTCCTTTTCTATATTGTTAATTTCTTTTCATATATTTTTCTTCATTAAGTTCCAGTTCAATCAATATGTGGTCACTTTTACCTATTGGTGTTTTATATTCAATCTTGTCCACTATTCTAGGTTCAGATGTAATTATTAAGTCTAGCCTCGATGGCTCTTCTTCATTTCTATACCTAGTGTTCTCCTGTATCCATTGTGTCATTGAATGGTCAGTAATCATCTCAAGTAGAGCATTTCCCCATGAGTCATCACCACTCTTTACTGTCATTTCTTCCCAGCAGATTTCTTTGCAATTAAAGTCGCCCATCATAACTATTCTTCCTCCGTCTTCCATTATTTTAGTTAATGCTATCTTTGTGTCCTCTAACATACTTTTATATTCACTCTCCTCCCATGAGGCTGTTTTCGGAGGCACATAATTGATCACAAATTTTCTGCTCTTCTTATCTCTGTCTTCCACTTCTATCATAATCATCTCTACTGTATTCTTTCCATATATGACACCTTTCACGTTTATATCCTTCTTAGTCAGGAACATAACTCCACCCCCTTGCTTTTTCTCTCTGTTTCTAATCCAATAATTGTATGCATCATGTCCTACACTGTTGGGTGGTAGTGGGCCTTTTAATTTTGTTTCTACAATTCCCATGATGTCCGGTTCTTTTTCTTTCAAATAATCATTCAGCTCATTCAATCCTGTTATTAATCCATCTATATTTGTGTAAGACACTCTTAGTTTTCTGCCACTTCCATTGTGTTCTCTGTTTCCCTTATGTTTTTCTTTTGTATGTCGAACTTCCTTAGTTTCATGTTCACTACTCTCCAATAGAATCTCTCTTTCTCTGACTCCGTTCTGTTCTCGTTTTTTGCCTTAGCTTCCAGTCTTTTCTGCTTTTCTTCCTCTCTTTCCTCTTTATTCATTTCTCTTTTTATCCATATCTTTTTGTATTGTTCACTTGTTGCTAGTTTCCCTGTTTTGGATAAGATATTCTCTGCCGTTGTTTGTGACTTGAATTTAATCTTAATTGGTCTGGTCTTGTCTGTGCTATACTTTCCGAGTCTAAATTTCTCTTCGATTTGTTTCATAATTTCTGGTTCATCTTCCTGAACTGATTCTAGTAATTGGCTTACTTTTTCATTTTCCTCTTTGATTCTTGTGGTTCTATCTGTGTTGTGTTTCTCTTCCATTCCTAATATAATTATACATTTCTTCTTGTCTGCTAAATCCCTTACTATATTCTCCTTTTGTCTCATCACTTTAATAACTGAGTCTTCAGTATGTTCTTTCAATTGCTGTTTGACTATGTCAGTGAATGAAACCTTATTTCCTTCTTGGGTTTTCTTCCAATTTTTACTTTCTTTAGCTATCGTTTCTCTGTTTTCTTTACTATTCTTCTTCAATTCCTCATTCTCCACCTTTACCTCTCTTAACTGTCTTTTTAGGTCTTCTATTTCATCAGTTAAGTTTTTATTCGCCTTTTCCAGTTCTTCCAATCTTTCAACCCTTTGTAAAATGGTGTTCATATGACCTAACCTACTCTCCAAGTCCTCGATCACCTTATCAACCTTCTTCTCTAGTCTTGTCAGTCGGGGGGGGGGGGGGGGTTTGTGTCCCCCCCACTCTCTTTAAATCCCTTGAAAATATTCTCATCACTTTCTACTGTATTGTTCCTATCTATACTTCTAATCTTTACATTCTTATTAGACATTCCGTCGTCCTCCAGCTCGTCTTGTGGTCGTTTGTTTACTTTACGGCGGTCTGTTTGGACCAAGTCCTCTACTTCCTCATTACCTTCCATTTTCCCAGCAATCCCTCCCCTTCTCCTCTTTCCTTACTTTCCCACTACCCCACGAGCAATTTCCCCCCACCCTGTAAATACAAAAAGGCACTTCTCTTTGCGTTGGGATCCACAATCTGCACTTTTCTTCAGAACGTTCTTCAAGCCGTCCGTTCGTTGAAAGTGTGTGTGTGTGTGTGTGTGTGTGTGTGTGTGTGTGTGTGTGTGTGTGTGTGTGTGTGTGTGTGTGTGTGTGTGTGTGTGTGAAGTCACATCATTACCCATAGATCACCCATCCACTTCCGTGTTCAGAGTTCCCTTACCCACTTTAATTCCGCTTAAATAATTGTAATTTTTATCTTGTTGGTATGTTTTTGCAATATCTTTGTGAAAAAGCTGTGTTTTCTATATGTTGAGAAGAAGTGCTCAAAATCAAAGACAACCAGAAAATGAAAGTTCATAATAGATTTTGTAGAATTTTACAAGCATAAAGAATCACATGAAAAGATCACACAAGTAGATTCACGCAGAAATCGTATTCCTCAGGAAAATGAAACGTTCATTGTAGACTTCGTAGAATCCGAAGAATATTAATGCTAAAAAGAAAGAAGAAGAAGAGGAAGAAGAAGAATAAGAAGAAGAAGAAGAAGAAGAAGAAGAAGAAGAAGAAGAAGGAGGAGGAGGAGGAGGAGGAGGAGGAGGAGGAGGAGGAGGAGGAGGAGGAGGAGAAGAAGAAGAAGAAGAAGAAGAAGAAGAAGAAGAAGAAGAAGAAGAAGAAGAAGAAGAAGAAGAAGAAGAAGAAGAAGAAGAAGAAGAAGAAGAAGAAAAAGAAAAAGAAAAAAAAAAAAAAAAAAAAAAAGGGACTCCTACAGAAACTATCTTTCTTGGGGATTTCCCGTCATAAACCTGCGACTCCAGTTCGAGAAGAATCTTGAGAGCCAAGGTGACAGAGACGGACAGATCCTGAGGAGGGGCCGTTGGGACGTGAGTGCCTCCTGAGGCACGTCGCTTGCTTGGAGAGGCGCAGCGGTCGTGGCCACAGAAAGGGAGGCGGGACGTCACTTTCCGGTTGGCCTTGTTTCACGTCCTTCATGGCTGCCACCAGGCTATCTTAGTTAAAGAAAAAAGAAAAAGGAGAAAAAGAGACACACACAAACTCACACACACACACACACACACACACACACACACACACACACACACACACACACACACACACACACACACACACACACACACACACACACCCACACACACAAACTCACACACACACACGTCGGTCAAGGTGGCAGCGAAGTTCGGACTCCGGAGTTATCCACTAATTTCGAGGATCACAACGACAAGGAAGTACCTGTGTTGTATTTTCAGGGAAGGGGATAACTCGTGGTGTAGTGGGAAGGTGATGAAAAAGGAGAAGGGGAGGGATTACTGAGGAAAATGGAAGGAAATGAGGAAGGGGAAGACTGGGTCCAGGGAGCCAGACGCCATGTAAACAAACGGCGACCAGATGATAATGAAGACGAAGGGATTAATAAAAATGTAAAAATTAGACATATAGATAAGAGCAGCGCAATGGAAGGTGAAGAAAACAATTTCCATGGATTTAATGAGGGAGGAAATGACAACCTCCCCCGACTAGTAAATCTAGAGGAGAAACCAAAAGAAATGAATGAAAATTGGGAAGTTAAGTTTAACCAATTAAAGTTGATTACTCAAAGAGTTGATAAACTGGAAGAACTAAAGAGGGAGAATCAAAACCTAACCAAAGAGGTAGAAGAATTAAAGAAACAGCTAAGAGAAGTAAAGGAAGAGAATGAGGAATTAAAGAGGAGTAATAAAGAGAATAAAGAGTCCATAGCAAAAGAGGTAAGTGATTGGAAAAAATACAAGAGAACAATAAAGTAGAATTTAGAGGTATAATGGAACAGCAGGTGAAAGACCAAACTAAGAACACAATTATTAAAGTGATGAGGGAGAAGGGGAATATAGTAAGAGACTTAGCGGATAAAAAGAAATGTATAATTATATTAGGGATGGAAGAGAAGTATAATCTAAGTAGGACTACAAGAATAAAGAAAGCAAAGGAAAAAGTAAATAAAATATTAGAAGTTCAAGAAAATGAACCAGACACAGGCAAAGAAATAGAAGAAATATATAGACTAGGGAAATACAATACAGATAAGACCAGACCAATTAAGGTTAAATTCAGGTCACAAACAACAGCAGAGAGTATCTTAGCAAAAACAGGGAAACTAGCAGACAGTGAGCATTATAAACAGGTTTGGATAAAAAGAGAAATGAATAAAGAGGAAAAGAACAGAATCAGAAAAAGAGAAATTCTATTGGAGAGTATTGAATATGAAAGTGAGGAAATGGTTCATAGCAGGGAAAAACAGAATCGTTGAGTTCGAGTTCTCGGCAGTACCGCATTTCAATTTCTGCATGTGGCCCCATTTGGTCTCCCGATGTTGATGGCTTTGAATTAAAGTGCATTGTGGTTGTTAATATATATATATATATATATATATATATATATATATATATATATATATATATACACACATATATATTTATATTTAAAGATAGACAAATATATATAAATATATTTATACATACACACACACTCTCACACACACACACACACACACACACACACACACACACACACACACACACACACACACACACACACACACACACACACACACACATATATATATATATATATATATATATATATATGTATGTATGTATGTATATATATATATATTGGAAATCGTTAGGGTTAGAAAAAAATATAATCTTAAAATATAAGCACACCAATTGTTTTTTAAATGAGGTCTACAGGCGTATTCCCTGGAAATTTGGGACCTTAATTCAACCTGGGCCATAACAGATGAAGCTACACGCACCCAATTTTTTTTTTTTTTTTCTACGTGTCTCTTCATGATTTTCTATTGTTTAAACGTTTTTACTCACCTGACCATGAGTTTCCTGGATTATGCAGCTCCTGGGAATGTGTATTCGGGCCTGGGAATGTGTGTGATTTTTTGGTCCCTGTCGAATCCTGATCATCAATAATTCCGAAGGGAAAATCATGTTAGTTCATTGGTGAGGATGATGATGCTTCCATCAATGTGACCTGAGATAATAATGCAGATAATAACCAGTTTTGCATTGTGTAAGTATTAAGAAAAAAAAAACTTTTTTATTTTGCACGATCTCACGTGTTTTTCCTTGTTTTAAAGGTGAGAATGCAATAGACAAAATAATTTTTCCAAATCACCCACTCCCTTTTAAAAATGGTTTCGTAAACTATCCCAGTCGGTTCCACCATCTTAATAGTCATATTTTTATTAAAATACGTGTTTATAAGAGCGGATTTCAAAAGATTTCCGAAGGTTCTCATCGCGCATTGGCGGAACGTCATAGTAGTCAAACATTATATCTAAATAATACCCCCATAGAATTGATTATTGCGTACACATTAGCGGTTTCCATTGAAAAATGTCGCAGAATTTAACTGAATATGATGAAGAGGAGTTAGACAGTGAAGTTCGTTTATTATCCGTCTAGCTGTATATGTTTATGCCCATAATACAACTCTAATCGTCAAAAGATGATCAGGAAGTGAATGAACATGCCGAAGTTGACCTTCTTGACGATGATGATGAAAATGGGAAGTCCGGCCATAGTAGTGAAGAAAGAGGGGAGGGACAGGATCTGCTGTGGCCATTGGCCTTAGCATAACCTTACTCACCTACACCCTACGGTCTCAGTCTCATGTCATGTGGGCATAGTATTACGGGCGGCTGGTTAGTGAAGTGACGTTACGTATAACGTCTAAGTGCTTAAGAACCAGCTCACTTCTAGAAGCCACTGTAGGACTGAACTATCTGGTCAGGGCCTAGATAATTCGTAAGACTAGAAGTAAAGGTAACAAAGAAGATTCCAGGAAAGGAATATTAAACTAGCGATAAAACTAGTAAACGAAATTATTAATGTGGAAAATATTTACAGGCAATCAACACAAAAGAGAATGGGCAGTAAGGTCAATGGGACCGTACATGATTATGAGAATATGGAAATTATCGTTCAAATAAGAAACACAAGATACATATACAATATGGTACTATCTAAGTACACAGAGATCAGGAACATGCATCAAAATAAGTAATAAGTACAAATATAAGTAAAGTAATGCAATGTATATCAGACACGTAATGTAGGCAAAAAGGGTGATCACTTCACACCAATCGTCTCATGAGTCTAAACTTCCAGTTTTTATCAAGAGATAAGATATGCGAGAAATGACGACGAGTGAGCGATTTCCACCGCTTATATACCATTGGACCGGAAGCGGAATACTTCCGGGTGAGTGTGCGAGTGAGTGAAAGGGGGGGGGAGGAGGGTAAGTTAACACACGTCAACATGGGTAGTTTTAGGACCCTCGACTCGCTTGAACAATCTATTTATTTAGTAACTGTCAAATCTGTGCGCTCCGAACTATTCAGGATTTCGCTTGTCTGTTTGTTCTACAAGAGTGCGCACCTCTCTCCGCACGTAGGCAAGATTACATATAGTGGACGGGCGTTACTGCTTAACATTGTTACAATACATACATAGACAAGAAATATGAACATAGTTATGTAATACAAAGGAACACAATTCTATAACATAATTACACGTATGACGTAATATCTAATATTACGTTACACCTCCACCGTTTGGGAAAGCTTTTCACTTTCTGTTGAAAAGCTATGTTCTAGAAAGGACGTCGGCTAAAACATTAAAGACGCCTTTTATATGATGAATTGTTAGATTAAAGGGTTGGAGAAATAAACTCCAACGTGTAAATCTCGGATTCTTGTTTTTCATAGTCTGTAGGAACTTTAAGGGGTTGTGATCCGAATATACTTGAATGGTAGTTGAGGAACCCAGGTAGACTTCGAAGTGGATAAGGGCCTGGACCAAAGCGAGCGTCTCCTTCTCAATTGTTGAGTAGTTCTTCTGCGCAGGGGACAGCTTCTTGCTGTAGTAGGCGATAGCGTGAAGAACTTCATTGTGTTCTTGCAAGAGGGCGGCACCGATACCGGTGTCGCTGGCGTCGACTTGCAGAAGAAAGGGTCGTTGGAAATCGGGTGCCCTTAGAACTGGTGCGTTAGTGAGAAGGGACTTCAGGTTTTTGAAGGCCGTCTCACAGGTAGGTGTCCACACGAAGTCGTGGTCTTTTCTCAACAGGTCAGTCAATGGTTCTGCTACATCTTGTTTCTCAGATAAGTGTCCTACTTTTATCTGAAGATTTTTTTGTATCCGAGAGTTTTCCAAGGGAATCTCAGGAGGATTAGGCAGGTTATCAGGAGGCTCTTCCGATTCTATTGTGGTAGAGCTGCAAGCTGGAATTGGATCTCTGGAATGATAAGGTTTTAAGGTATTTATGTGACAGAGACGGGAACTCTTTCTTCTGTCTGGAGTTTTGATTATGTAGTTGAGATCACTGGCTCTGGCCAAGACTTCATAGGGTCCTTTGTATTTAGCCTGCAATGGATCTCCTGGTATGGGAAGATAAAGTAACACTTGATCTCCTGGAGAGAAAGTTCTAAGTTTAGAATTTTTATCATACCGACCTTTCATTTCTCGTTGAGCATTCGTCAAGTTCTCTCTTGCCAACTTCCAAGCTTCTAACAACTTCTCGGTGACCTGGGACACGTATTTCAAAGAAGGAACAGGTGGTTCTTCTTTCATCCATTGTTCATGAAGTATCTTTAGGGGGCCACGGACTTCATGACCGAAGACTAATTCTGACGGGCTGAATCCAAGGCTTTCTTGAATTGTTGTTCGGGTGGCGAACAACAAAAAGGGGAGTCCGTCTTCCCAATTTCGAGTGTTCTCAGCACAGAATATTCTTAACATTGTCTTGAGCGTTTGGTGAAAGCGCTCTAGAGCACCTTGTGATTGAGGATGATAGGCGGAGGAAGTTACATGATTTATACCTAGTGTTACAAGAGTTTCTCTAAACTTGTTGGAAAGAAAATTACTTCCTTGATCACTTTGAATGTTCTTAGGAAATCCTACCATAGTGAAATATTTCAACATTTCTCTGGTTATGTTTTGAGCTTTAATATTTTTCAAAGGAATTGCTTCTGGAAAACGAGTGCTCATACACATGATTGTGAGAATGTACTGATTTCCTTTACTTGAAGGAGGTAAAGGTCCTACACAGTCAATAAGAACTTTTTTAAATGGCTCTTCCATTACAGGAATGGGATGGAGTGGAGCTTCTACAATTTTCTGGTTGGGCTTACCTACAAGTTGACATGTATGACATGTTTTACAATATTGGGCAACATCTTTGACAACCGTGGGCCAATGGAAATGTTGGGTTATGTTGAACAAGGTCTTTCTTACCCCTAAGTGACCTGCTAAGGGAGTATCATGAGCCAATCTTAGAACATTATTCCTGAAACCAAGAGGGAGGACTATTTGATTCCTTACTTGCCATGGCTGGTCAGCGGTTGCGGTGGATGCTCTCCATTTTCGCATTAGGACTCCGTTTTCTATATAGAAACCTCGTGACATATTTTCAACTTCTTCTGGAGATGAAACAATCTCGTACAAATTTTTAAGAGAATGATCCGACTTCTGTTCTTTGATTAATTCTGCTCTAGATAGAGAAACTGGTGAAGAAGAAGATGGGTCAGTTTGGGAGAATAGGGATTCTAAATTATAGGTCTCCTCTTCAGATTTCTTGTACTGAGATCTGGTTACAGCACAAGCGGGAAACAACTGTAAGTTATCTGAAGGTTCTACTGAGGTCTTAGGGTTATTTGTTATTAAGGGAGAAATGACTTTGCTTCCAGCGATGTCATTGGCCAACAATAAGGATATTCCTACTATGGGAAGAGAGTCTACTACTGCTACTTTAACCATTCCGGTTGTTAAATCAGACCGCAAGAAAACATTATGTAATGGGCATTTTATAATTCCTCCAACTCTTTCTATCAATATATCATAACCTGTATATGACTCACCCAGATTCTGCAAGACAGAATTTAAAATCAGACTTTGCTTTGCTCCTGTGTCTCGGAGTATGGAAATAGGATATTGTTGTGAACTACTACTATGAGATATAGTTCCTGAAGATACAAATGGTTTGAAACAAGGATCATGATCTGATGAGGGGGGTTCTACATTACTTGACAATACCGGCTTCTTTGGTAGTTCATCCTGAATAGAGGATTTTGAATCATCTGATTTTATATTACTTACAAGAGTTGGTGTCTTATTGGAGAATGAGGGTGTCAGTCTCTTTCTGCAATTAGAAATGTGATGGCCAACCTGTCTACAATATGAACAAGTTACAGGGGGATTAGTCTTAAACCTTTCCATTCTTTGCCAAGGTTGGTTTGGAGGATATTGATTGAAATCAGACCTGTAACTGAAATGTGATGGGCTAGACTGATTTTCAAAGTGTTTCTTTGGGGACCAAGGATCAGAGTATTTTGTTGAATCTGGAATATATGACTTTGACTTTTGGGATTCCATTTGTCTTGACTTAGGTTTATGATTTAGTGTGAACTCATCAGCCAATACAGCAGCTTTAGTTAAAGTTTCGGGAACATGGTCATCTATAAAAATCCTAAGATCTGTCTCTAAGGTATTCTTAAACTGCTCCAATAAAATCAACTGTTTAAGTCTATCTAAGGTGTCCGTTTCACTAGCCAAACACCACCTATTGAATAACCTCTCTTGTTGAGCCGTATATTCTACGTATGTTAACTGAGGTGTCTTCCTATAATTACGGAATTTCTGTCTATAGGCCTCTGGTATTAGTTCATAAGCTTTTAAAATACAAGCTTTCATATTATCATACTCGCTTTCTGCTTCTGAAAGAGAAGTATAAATTTGCTGAGCCTTACCCTTAAATTGTGTTTGAATGATTAATGGCCAATTTTCTTTAGGGATTTGTAACTGTTGCGCCAATTTTTCCCACTGAAGAAAGAAAATTTCTGGCTCTCCTTCTGAAAATTTGGGTAAAAGTTTTACATACTTGGAAATATCTATATGACCTTCCTGAACTACGGGTTGTCTATCAACAATCCTAGCTTCTACTTCTGTCTTCTTTAATTCTAACTCTACTTGTTTCACTTTAGCTTCCTCTTCTCTAGCTTTAAATTCTGCCAATTTGATTTTAGTTTCCTCTTCTCTAGCTTTAAATTCTGCCTCAATTTGCATTTGTTTCAGTTTAGTTTCCTCCTCTTTAGCTTTAAATTCTGCCTCAATTTGCATTTGTTTCAGTTTAGCTTCCTCCTCAAATTCTACTCTCCTGACCTTTAATTCAATCTCCTTAATCTTAAGTTCGGTTAGTCGTGCCTCTATTTCTAACCTATTTGAAGGAATTTGTATAGCTGTAATCTCTTCTGGAGATAAGATCTCATCTTCGATCAGATTTTCAACGAGTTCCTGAAGTATTTTTTTCTTTCGCAAACTTGTATCAATGTCTACTCCAAAGTGCTTGCCTATTTCTATCAAAGTGTCTTTAGTTTGTTTCTTTAAGAAACTTACCTTGGGATTTTGAACGAATTCTTGAATTATATCATCCATCTCTATAAGAATGTGTTAAATACCTGATCCAATATCCTTGGCAAGGGTCGCCACTTTGTTACGGGCTGGCTGGTTAGTGAAGAGACGTTACGTATAACGTCTAAGTGCTTAAGAACCAGCTCACTTCTAGAAGCCACTGTAGGACTGAACTATCTGGTCAGGGCCTAGATAATTCGTAAGACTAGAAGTAAAGGTAACAAAGAAGATTCCAGGAAAGGAATATTAAACTAGCGATAAAACTAGTAAACGAAATTATTAATGTGGAAAATATTTACAGGCAATCAACACAAAAGAGAATGGGCAGTAGGGTCAATGGGACCGTACATGATTATGAGAATATGGAAATTATCGTTCAAATAAGAAACACAAGATACGTATACAATATGGTACTATCTAAGTACACAGAGATCAGGAACATGCATCAAAATAAGTAATAAGTACAAATATAAGTAAAGTAATGCAATGTATATCAGACACGTAATGTAGGCAAAAAGGGTGATCACTTCACACCAATCGTCTCATGAGTCTAAACTTCCAGTTTTTATCAAGAGATAAGATATGCGAGAAATGACGACGAGTGAGCGATTTCAACCGCTTATATACCATTGGACCGGAAGCGGAATACTTCCGGGTGAGTGTGCGAGTGAGTGAAAGGGGGGGGAGGAGGGTAAGTTAACACACGTCAACATGGGTAGTTTTAGGACCCTCGACTCGCTTGAACAATCTATTTATTTAGTAACTGTCAAATCTGTGCGCTCCGAACTATTCAGGATTTCGCTTGTCTTTTTGTTCTACAAGAGTGCGCACCTCTCTCCGCACGTAGGCAAGATTACATATAGTGGACGGGCGTTACTGCTTAACATTGTTACAATACATACATAGACAAGAAATATGAACATAGTTATGTAATACAAAGGAACACAATTCTATAACATAATTACACATATGACGTAATATCTAATATTACGTTACAATAGCCCAACAATACAGGCCATAACTTGGAGGT
>NC_134800.1:21328971-21331471 GCF_046742065.1 Oratosquilla oratoria
GTAAGGGGGAAAAAGCCTTGGTATATGTATGTATGTATCAAAATATAAAACCCCTCATTTACTTTTGGGCCACCCTGTATATATTATATATGTATACATAATGTACACACACACACACACACACACACACACACACACACACACACACACACACACACACACACACACATATATATATATATATATATATATGTATATATATACACATATATATATATGTGTGTATGTGTGCGTATGTATGTATACATATACAGTATAATATATATATACATATATATATATATATATATATATATATATATATATGTGTGTGTGTGTGTGTGTGTGTGTGTGTGTGTGTGTGTGTGTGTGTGTGTGTGTGTGTGTGTGTGTGTGTGTGTGTGTGTGTGTGTGTGTGTGTGTGCTGCGCCAAAATATAATTCACATAACCACTCCATATCCCCATTCCCCGCCTCTTCCATCCTTGCATTACAGTATCATCTATACATAGCCATTCTCCACTCACCCCTGTCTCCTGCCTTCTCCTTTCATTTCTCAACAGACATTCCTCTCTAGCTCAAAGCCCCTTATACCCCATCCATCCATCTCATCCTCAGTTGTCCCCTCAAGTTCATGCCATACACCTCTACCTTCCACACCTCTTTAAACTTTCTTCACTAATTCTTTCCATGTGTTCAAACCCTCCCAATACTCTTTCATCAGCCCTGTCTGCCATCTCCTTTTCCACCCCAGCTCTCCTCCTCGTTTCTTACTCTATCCAACATTATATCACCTACCATACTTCTTAGATATGTAATCGCAAACGCTTTAAACATTTCACCTCTGCCTCTCTTAAATTTCAAGTCTCTGTCCTATACAGTGCAATTAGCACAGCCACTCCTTCATATAATGTCCTCTTTGCATCCGTTTCCAGATGCCTATTTCTCATGACACTTTTTATTCCCTCAAGGCATTTACTTGGTTCTCTCAATCTTCAATTTATCTCCAGCCCTACTCCTCCCTTTCCTACCACATGCGACCACAAATATCTAAAACTGACCACTTCCTCCAGCCTCCTTTAAGACTTACTTCTAACTCTCTGCCATCCTCTCCCCTTGTATATCTCATCATCTTACTTTTACCCACATTTACAGTCAACTTCCTCCTGTCACATACCTTTCCACACTCCGTCACTGTCTTAATCCCTCTTCTGACCCTGCCACAAACGCAGTGTCGTCAGCAAACAACTGGTTCACCACCCACTTTCTCCATGTTCTTTAATTATTTCCATTTCCTTGACTATTGTCCTTGCATTTACTTCCCGGAATTTGCTGTGAATATACTGTGTCTTGCTGATTTTCTTTTGACCCAGGGCAATGGGTAAATGATCACTCAAACCAATTAGATATTCAAGAAGATAAAGATAAATTACAGCAATGGTTTGAAAAGTGGCTATTGAAATTTAACACAAGTAAATGCAAGGTAATGCACATAGGTAAAAATAACAGTAAGTACGATTACAAGTTATTTGGAAATTCGTTAACAAAAGTGAATAGTGAAAAAGATCTCGGCGTAATTATCAGTAACGATCTCAAATCATCCAGGCAGTGTATTTCAGCCTCTGAGAAAGCAAATAAGATTCTAGGACTGATTGCGCGATCTTTTGACTTCAAAAGTCCATCACTCATTAACAAGCTATATAAATGGTTAGTTCGTCCACATTTGGAATATGCTGTTTCCGTATGGTCACCGAATCTCATTAAAGACGCTGACAGATTGAAAAAGGTACAACGGCGAGCCACAAAACTGATTCCAAACATCAAAAATAAATTATACGAAAATCGACTAAAACATATGAATCTGTTTTCCCTAAAAAAAAGTAGACTCAGAGGTGACTTGATACAGGTCTTTAAAATTCTAAAGGGAATTGACAACATCAAAAGTGACCAAATTTTCACACTGAATGAGAATCAGACAAGAAACAATGGTCTCAAACTGTCGTCCGGAAATAGATCTAATTTGGAAGTGGGTAGAAACAACTTCACCAACCGTGTAGTTAATGAATGGAATAAACTTCCTGCAGGGGCAGTGCAATGTAGTTCAGTTCGAAGCTTTAAGAATCATTTAGATAAACACCTAAGCAAGATGCTGTAATGATTATAATTCATTTTATATTATTTTTTTATCATTTGTCTGATCCTCATTTATTATTAGTTATATGTCAATTTATTATTATTTACTATTTACCTGTTTGTTATTATTTAACTATACCTATGCATTTATTTATATATTTTATTTATTTACATTATTATAGTTTTTATTTATTCATTTATTATTATGATTTATTTTTTTCGCATCCAACCTAGATCTAAAGGGTCTCCTGTCGGCATGCTCCGCCTTTGTAATCCTTTGTAATCCTTTATATAGGGATGATCCGTCATCCCAAAGGAGCTAAGATGAGAAGGAGGAAAGGGTGAAGGATGGGATTGGAATGGGTGGAAGTGAAATGGGTGGGAGTGCG
>NC_134800.1:21338971-21343971 GCF_046742065.1 Oratosquilla oratoria
TCCGCTCCGAGGCATTCTCCAGGATCTACGAGGAAACCCCCTCCGAAGCATTCTCCAACATCGCATCGCGCTCCGCACGTCACTGCACCAACATCCAACGTTACAACACTCATCTTCTACGAGCCGACACTACAACGTTCCAACGATCATCTTCTACGAGCCAACACTACAACGCTCCAACGATCATCTATGAGCCGACGCTCCCCCACCCCCATCATCTAGCTGCGCAAGTTTCTCCACATTAATTTATCTTATTTTCTTATTATATATCTGCACATTTTTGTTACATATTTTCTAACTCACCAAAACAATACACCAATTACGCCCTCTGTTTCCAGCAGTGTATCCTTCCATCTTTTCGCCCTAATGCAGCACCGTCATCGACTAACACTCCGACATCATCTTGGGTAAGTAGATATTTTTCCGTTCTCAGTGCCACCTAGGAGCAAAACGGTCTCCACACAGTTTTATTCCATACATAAACGTGTCCAAAGCCCTCTCTGATTCGACATACCGAGCCTATACACGAAGCCAAGCTATGTTTCCACCAACCATGTCTCCCACTTCTACTACCAACTCTTCAGAAAGTTCGCCTCCTACTCAAAACAACATGGAAACACAAAATCTTATCACAGTCATTAAAGATGAGGCAATATTACCAATCTTCAACGGCAGGAACATTCCTGTACACAATTTCCTCATTGAGGTTCACTCAGAAATACTACATAGGAATGCCACAGATGACAAAACAAATATATCCATCTTAATATCCAAAATAGACAAGAATGGCATATTAGCTGGTGACGTCATTCAGTCTGACTTATTTGAGGAAACAACCTATTATCAGTTCGTAGAACAATTTAAAACACAATTTGCTGCATTTGAGCCACTTGAAGCACTTTCCCCTTATACTCTTTGGCAAACACTTAATATCATGGCCCAAACAACACTAAAGGAAAAACGGTCAAAATAGCTTCAGCATTTAAGAGCGAATTCAAAGAAAGCCTCAAAAACTCAGACTGGATTTCAGACAACAAAATTTCATTGAAACACGTAGTCTCCCTCATGGTATATTTTCGACTAGTCTCTCAATTACACCCAGACACACTCCTGAAAGCTAGCGCAGTTACATTCACACCAGGTATAGCACTAGGCTAATTTTCAAGGAAATTCTCTGACACGGACCAAGTTATCACTCAGATACAAAACCAGTCAGTACCCATAGCACCCACACACACGATAGCACAGGTCACACGGTCCCCCCACATAACACGAGATCAAGACATATATCACGCACGCGACATCGCTCACGACAACGCTCTCCTTCAAGAACACGAATGTTTTGTACACACTAGCACAAAACAGGATATCTCGTTAACACGTGTGATCACAGATACCCGTCACAGCCGAACCGATACTGCGAAGATCACGGTACATTTTTTCACACGAGTGATCGTTACCGTGTGCTACTAGCACGGGGCAACACAGACCAGAATCCTCAGATCTCTCTTCTGCTAGACATTCACGTAACACATCTCCTGCAGAGCATTCAAGTAACATATCTCCTTTGTGACTACAGAATACAAAGACTCAGAGCACACTCAGGACAGTTACTCCATATCAAGATATTCAATCTTCAACTACTGGTACATACCCTGGATATCCCAGACATGTCTTCAGATTCCTTAACCTTCAATGCTAAGTCTAGTAACACCAAAGTGACAATATTTCTCGACACGGGTTCCCCAGTTCACATCATGCCAACACAGTTTTCACAAATTCCGCACTGAAACAAAACATATCAACATTTTGGAACCCCCCGACGTCAACCTTTGTCCTTTGAAATGCAGATGGTGTACCCCTCCCAATCATTGGTGAATTCTCCCTAGACATTAGCTTTAAAGATGAGTGCCCAGCCATTCCAGTTACCACCTACGTAGCTGATGTTTACTTTCCTGCTGATATCCTCATAGGCTTAACATTGATGAAGCAACATAATATCATCATTTACCCTGCTCAACATGACATCATTTATGCTAATCATTTCCTCCCTGCATTGCCATCAGCAACTTTCCACAAAGTCAACCACACCAACGTGGCCGAGCAGGCAGAACTTGATTCAACTTCAATTAATTCTAGCCCCATCGTTCAAATTCACTCTGCTTCATCACACGAGGATGCACCAGCTGTTAGCCCAAATGGCACTGCCACACAGACACATTCCCACGACTTTAACTCTACTACTCCACTGACAGCTGTAGACATGCGTTCAAAGCGTAACAGACGCACTACCTCCTCACGCATGTCCAAATCAGTAAATACCAATGATGTTTACATTGTTTACATCCTCAACCACAGCCCCACCTCGACGCTCTCTCCCAAACTCTCTGGAACCTATCGTATCATCGGACATGAGTCATGAACAAAGTCAAAGCACTCAGTTTGCACAATCATACTGAGACACAGAGACCGTTCCTTCACAGACCCACATTAACCCTGAAATAGAGGACCATCAACAATCCTCTCAATCAAAACCTCCAGTTCAACCTCCCCGCCATAATCTTCGAAATCGAGCAACAACTTCATAAATGTATGTTCTTGCCTAGGTGAATGGAAACAATATCTACTTCCGCATGCTCATACAATTAAGTCTATTTCCTTTTATTCATGAATGTTTCCCGATACCACCATTATTACACCATTTTGTGTATCTTCGTTCCAGGGTGCATTTGCGTCAATGCTTTACCAATCTTAATTTCTTTAGTATATATACAAATGCCAAGGACTACTATTACACAGGACGTGCACACCCAGATCCCTGGGTCCGCTAGTGGAGGCCATTGCTTTCTTTGTAACCTAACATTTTATATTGGACAAATATATCAAAACTAGAAACCTAACATTGTATATAGGACAAATATATCAACTATTGACTTATTCAATGCAGTATAAGTTAATATAAACTTTTATAGTGAAATAAGAAACTATTTTTAAGGCACTTTTATGCTTTGAAATGCCAATTTTAACCGGACTTAACAGGTATTATTGTATGAGGTTAGTGGACACCAGGGATGGCGATTTTTTCTTTTCTTTTTAAAAATATAAAAAATCTATTTTTCTTAAATCAGATTTATTTGATTTAAATAGATTTTTTTTATAGATTTTAAATATTGTGGGATTACTATCTGATATGCGATCTGATTGTTAAAGGACATTCTTAGCATATCAATATAAGGAGCAGTGTGATATAGACTTGCCACAAGTATACAAGGGACGGTATAAGCCTACATGTAGTATATATCACTGTGCAGCCCACAACAAGTTTCAACAAGATTCTTGTGAAACTTGTTCTAGGTAAGCAGCTTCTCACTGAGTCAGTTGCTGCTTTGGAATCAACCAGGATGTCTTCTGGACCTGGCAGAGTGGTTCCTTCAGGCAGAAGAAATGATCCTGTCTAGAATTATTTTGAAAAACTACCAACAACTTCTGGCAAAGGTTACTGAGCTAAATGCAAAGACTGCAGCCAGGAACTACAGGGCATTGTTTCAAGATTAAAATCTCACAGAGATAAATGCCGAGGACAGCCACAGCATACAGAAGAAGAAATTGATGACCCAGGTAAATAATTTTACTTATATTGTGTGCATTTCTCCCTTTTCATACGCAACTATATAAATTTGGTGAACAATGGAGAGCATGTGCAATAAAAATGTGAAGGCCTAAAGAGATGATACTACAACTTCATTATTTCTAAATTTGGGTAATGACTATATCACTATAATATACTGTATCCACTCAACTTTGGGGCCTAGATGATTGTTATTCATTTCATTCAACATTGTGTAATATATTTCATAGGTTCCATTGGAATTCAGCCCTTATGGGATTCAGCCCAAAGGGATTTAGCCTAACCTAACCCAAGTAACCCATTATTTTTAGTGAATTTAAAAGTGGACTGAATCCTGTGTGGGCTGAATTCCAAGCCCACCTATTTCATATCCTGTTAATTATTTCCAAAGAATTTAGTGGCTTGTGTGAATATGATCATTATCTAAAAAAATAAAGCTGTACTCAAAAGTAGCCTAAATCACACTGTATTCATTCATTTATTTATTCATTTATATATTATACAATGTACTAAAATTTTCTGTTTCCATTTCAGGATCTGTATCAACAGCTTCAATCCCTTCATCATCGGCTCCACTTGAATTATCTGCAAACCTGACTCCACCATTAAAAAGGTCACTATCAGACTCCTCCACAGGCGCCACTTCTGCTAAATCATTTTCATCTAAAAGAAAGTCATCAACATCTCTGGATATATTTGCCATAAAAATTTCAGCCTCTCAAAAGGAGAATCTAGACAAAGAAGTTGCAAGAATTATATTTGCTACAAATTCACCATTTCGTCTTGTTCAGCATCCTCAGTTTCTCAAGATGGTTCAGAACCTGAGGCCAGGTTATATTCCTCCATCCAGAAAAGATATTGCTGATAAGTACTTGGATCTTGTGTATGAAAAGGAATATAAAAAGTGTGCAAATGACCTGAATAATGAAACTGTATGTCTGTCAATTGATGGGTGGTCTAACATCCATAATGAGCCCATAATATGTGTCACTCTAACAACATCCACTGGTCAGATTTATTTAGTTGACACGATAGACACATCAGGGAAACCTCACACTGCTGAATATCTTCTACAACTTGTACAAAATTCGATCAAGAAGGCTGAACAAGATTTTGGTTGTCACATTAGAAGTGTTGTGACAGACAACGCAGCAAATGTCACCAAGATGAGAAAACTCTTGGAAGAATCGAGTCAACCTGAGCATACCGTCCTCACATACGGCTTATACCGTTCCTTGTATACTTGTGGCAAGTCTATATAACACTGCTCCTTACATTGATATGTTAAAAATGTCCTTTAGCAATCAGATCGCATATCAGATAGCAATCCCACAATATTTAAAATCTATAAAAAAAAAAAAATATATTTAAA
>NC_134800.1:21346471-21446471 GCF_046742065.1 Oratosquilla oratoria
GAATCCTACTTCTACGCTGTACACCTTCCAGCACCTACGACGAGAAAGTACCCCTCCGAGACATTCCTCCAGTATCTACGACGAGGAAATCCGCTCCGAGGCATTCTCCAGGATCTACGAGGAAACCCCCTCCGAAGCATTCTCCAACATCGCATCGCGCTCCGCACGTCACTGCACCAACATCCAACGTTACAACACTCATCTTCTACGAGCCGACACTACAACGTTCCAACGATCATCTTCTACGAGCCAACACTACAACGCTCCAACGATCATCTATGAGCCGACGCTCCCCCACCCCCATCATCTAGCTGCGCAAGTTTCTCCACATTAATTTATCTTATTTTCTTATTATATATCTGCACATTTTTGTTACATATTTTCTAACTCACCAAAACAATACACCAATTACGCCCTCTGTTTCCAGCAGTGTATCCTTCCATCTTTTCGCCCTAATGCAGCACCGTCATCGACTAACACTCCGACATCATCTTGGGTAAGTAGATATTTTTCCGTTCTCAGTGCCACCTAGGAGCAAAACGGTCTCCACACAGTTTTATTCAATACATGAACGTGTCTAAAACCCTCTCTGACTCGACATACCGATCCTATACACGAAGCCAAGCTATGTCTCCACCAACCATGTCTCCCACTTCTACTACCAACTCTTCAGAAAGTTCGCCTCCTACACAAAACACCATGACAACACAAAATTTTATCACAGTTATTAAGGATAAGGCAACATTACCACTCTTCAACGGCAGGAACATTCCTGTGCACAATTTCCTCAATGAGGTTCACTCAGAAATAATATTTAGAAATACCACAGATGACAAAACAACTATATCCATCTTAACATCCAAAATAGACAAGCATGACACATTGGCTGGTAACGTCATTGCCTGACTTATTTGAGGAAACAACCTATTATCAGTTCGTAGAACAATTTAAAACACAATTTGCTGCATTTGAGCCACTTGGAGCACTTTCCTCCTTTACTTCTTTGGCAAAAACTTACAATCATGGCCCTCATACCACTAAAGAAAAAGCGGTGAAAATAGCTACGGCATTTAAGAGCGAACTCAGAGAAAGCCTCAAAAACTCAGACTGGCTCTCGGACAACAAAATTTCATTGAAGCACGTAGTCTCCCGCATGGAATATTTTCACCTACTCTCCCAACTACACCCAGACACACCCCAGTTACATTCACACCAGATATCACATTAGGCGAATTCTCCAGGAAATTCTCTGACACGGACCAAGTTATCACTCAGATACAAAACCAGTCAGTACCCATAGCACCCACACACACGATAGCACAGGTCACACGGTCCCCCTCACATAACACGAGATCAAGACATACATCACGCACGCGAGATCGCTCACGACAACGCTCTCCTTCAAGAACACGAATGTTTTGTACACACTAGCACAAAACAGGATATCTCGTTAACACGTGTGATCACAGATACCCGTCACAGCCGAACCGATACTGCGAAGATCACGGTACATTTTTTCACACGAGTGATCGTTACCGTGTGCTACTAGCACGGGGCAACACAGACCAGAATCCTCATATCTCTCTCCTGCTAGACATTCACGGAACACATCTCCTGCAAAGCATTCAAGTAACATATTTCCTTTGTGACTACAGAATACAAATACTCAGAGCACACTCAGGACAGTTACTCCATATCAAGATATTCAATCTTCAACTACTGGTACATACCCTGGATATCCCAGACATGTCTTCAGATTCCTTAACCTTCAATGCTAAGTCTAGTAACACCAAAGTGACAATAATTCTCGACACGGGTTCCCCAGTTCACATCATGTCAATACAGTTTTCACAAATTCCGCACTGAAACAAAACATGTCAACATTTTGGAACCCCCCGACGTCAACCTTTGTCCTTTGAAATGCAGATGGTGTACCCCTCCCAATCATTGGTGAATTCTCCCTAGACATTAGCTTCAAAGATGAGTACCCAGCCATTCCAGTTAGCACCAACGTAGCTTAACATTGATGAAGCAACATAATATCATCATTTACCCTGGTCAACATAGCATCATTTATGCTAATCATTTCCTCTCTGCATTGCTATCAGTAACTTATCACAAAGTCAACCACATCAATATGGCCGAGCAGGCAGAATTTGTTTTAACGTCAATTAATTCTAGCCCCACTGCTCAAATTCACTCCACTTCATCACACGAGGATACACCAGCTGTTAGCCTAAATGGCACTGCCACACATACACAATCCCATGACTCTAACTCTACTACTTCACTGACAGCTGTAGACATGCGTTCAAAGCGTAACAGACGTTCTAGCTCCTCACGCATGTCCAAATCAGTAAATACCATTGATGTTTACATTGTTTACATCCTCAACCAGAGCCCCACCTCGACGCTCTCTCCCAAACTCTCTGGAACCTATCGTATCATCGGACATGAGTCATGAACAAAGTCAAAGCACTCAGTTTGCACAATCTTACTGAGACACAGAGACCGTTCCTTCACAGACCCACATTAACCCTGAAATAGAGGACCATCAACAATCCTCTCAATCAAAACCTCCAGTTAAACCTCCCCGCCATAATCTTCGAAATCGAGCAACAACTTCATAAATGTATGTTCTTGCCTAGGTGAATGGAAACAATATCTACTTCCGCATGTTCATACAATTAAGTCTATTTCCTTTTATTCATGAATGTTTCCCGATACCACCATTATTACACCATTTTGTGTATCTTCGTGCCAAGGTCCTGCAAAAGGCCTTGTTTTGTTTTGTATCTTTCATGTGTACCAATCTCACTGGGGAGAGTGAGGATAGCGGACCGAGCCATGTTATCATCTCCTTTCGCTGTTATCATCTTCTTCGATATTCAGCGTGTCTGTCGTCTCTCTTCGATGCCTAGCGTGCACACGCACGCACGCACGCATATGTTACCAGAGTGAACTCTGACGTCTTCAACCAACTCTCCTGGGACAGTCCATTGTTCCGATTGACTCAACTTTTCCAATCGACGCCCAAGCAAACACTAGGCAAAGCGCATCTCGGGTCATGCCACCTGAGGCCCTCTGCTTGAACACCTGTGCTGGACAAAAGGAAACGGCATTCGACATACAATAGAATCAGCGCCTAATCAGGCGCCTCTCGCCGTCGTTCAAGTTGAAGCGACAAAACCTTGTATATACCAAGTTTTGGTAACATTGTAAATATGTATATAAAAAGTTTCTGGCAACCCTCCGATATTTGAACAGAGCTTACCTTGTATTTGAAGCCAGAGAGCTGTCTGGCACATTAAAAAGAACAATTGCAGACTTATTTTTCACCCAACGTAGAAGTTAAACTTACTCTACACACACACACACACACACACACACACACACACACACACACACACACACACACACACACACACACACACACACACACACACAATCGTCGGATTGACGGCGAAGATTGGAACTCCGGAAAAAACGCAATTTTCGTGGATTTCAACTACGAGGGAGTACCTTTTTGTATTAATAGGGAAGGGGAAAGCTCGTGGTGTAGTAGAAAGGTGATGAAAAGGAGAAGGGGAGGGATTACTGAGGGAAATGGAAGGAAATGAGGAGGGAGACGAACGGGCTCCCTCTGACAGCAGAAAAAAAAATATATAAACAAGAGGTCTACTGACGATACAGAGGAAATCGAAAATATCAGTAAAAGTATTAAGGTTAGAAATATAGATAAAAACAACACAATGGAAAGTGAAAATAATAATTTCCATGGATTTAATGAGGGGGGGGGGGTCCCAACCTCACCCGATTAGCAAGTCTACAAGAAAAACTAGAGAAAATGACCGAACATTGGGAGAGTAGGTTCGGTCAACTTACACGGATAGCGCAGAGAGTAGATAAATTGGAAGAGTTAAAGAAGGAGAACCAAACCCTAACTAAAGAAATAGAAGAATTAAAAAGACAGTTAAAAAAAGTAAAAGATGAGAATGAAGAAATAAAGAGGAATAATAAAGAGAATAAAGAGTCCACAGCAAAAGAAGTACAGGGTTGGAAAAAGGTCCAAGAGAATAACAAAATTGTATTTAAGGATATAGTGGCACAACAGATGAAAGATCAAACTAAAGACACAATTATTAAAGTGATGAGGGAGGAAGAGAATATAGTGAGAGACTTAGCGGATAAAAAGAAATGTATAATTATATTGGGGATGGAAGAGAAGTATAATACAAATTGGACTACAAGAATAAAGGAGAAGGAGAAAGTAAATAAGATATTGGAAGTAGTTCAAGAAGATGGAACAGAAACAGAGAAAGAAATAGCAGAAATATATAGACTAGGGAAATACAATACAGATAAGACTAGACCAATTAAGATCAAATTCAGGTCACAAACAACAGCAGAGAATATCTAAAAAAAAAAAAAAAAAATAGCAAACAGTGACCAATTTAAACAGATATGGATAAAAAGAGAAATGAATAAAGAGGAAAGAGAGGATGAGAAAGCAAAAAGACAAGAAGTTAAGGAAAAAAAGAGAAAATAACAGAGACAGAAAAAGAGAAATTCTATTGGAGAGTAGTGAATATGAAAGTGAGGAAATCGTACATAGCAGAGAAAAACGGAGGGGGAACACAAAACACGATGGAAATAGCAGAAAACTGAAAATGTCTTACATAAATATAGATGGCTTAATAACAGGCTTGAACGAACTGAATGATTACCTGAAAGAAAAAGAACCGGGCATAATGGAAATTGTGGAGACAAAATTGAAAGGTCCATTACCACCCAACAGTGTAGGACATGGTGCATATAATTGTTGGATTAGAAACAGAGAAGTAAAACAAGGGGGTGGAGTTATGTTCCTGACTAAGAAGGATATAAATGTGAGGAATGTCACATATGGAAAGAATAGAGTAGAGATGATTATGATGGAAGTGGAAGACAAAGATAGGAAGAGCAGAAAGTTTGTAATAAATTATGTGCCTCCTAAAACAGCCTCGTGGGAAGAGAGGGAACATAAAATTATGTTAGAAGACACAAGGATAACATTAAATAAGATAATGGAAGATGGAGGAAAAATAGTTATAATGGGTGACTTTAATTGTAAAGAAGTCTGCTGGGAAGAGATGACAGGAAAGGGTGGAGACGACTCATGGGGAAATGTACTACTTGATATGATTATTGACCATACAATGACGCAATGGATTCAAGAGAACACTAGGTATAGAAATGAAGAACCATCGAGACTGGACCTAATAATTACACCAGAACCTGAAATAGTGGAAAAGATTGAATATAAGACACCAATAAGTAAAAGTGACCACATATTGGTTGAAATGGAACTAAATGAGGAAAAATACACAAAAAGAAATGAACAATATATAAAAGGAAGATTGATGTATGATTTTTTTTATATAAAATAAGAGAATTCTTTCAAAAAGAAGACTGGGAAAGAATATACAAAGAGGAAAAAACAGTGGAAGAGAAATGGAATATTTTGACAAGAATTTATAAAGTGGAAAAGAATGTCCCAAGACAAAAACAAGTAAAAGAATATGTAAAGTGTTGGTACAACAAAAGTTGTAGGGAGTTAAAAGACAAGAGGGATAAAGTTTGGACAAAAAAAAATGTATAACAAAACTTGAAAGAATACAAAGAGCAATTACAAAATTGGCACCAACACTCTCAAAACTATCATATGAAGAGACTAGCAAAACTTGAACTACAGACATTAGAGCAAAGAAGAGAGAGAGGAGATTTGATAACTATTTATAGAATCATGAAAGGCATAGAAACTATTTATAGAGAGGACCTAATAAAATGGGATGATAGAAATACAAGAGGACACGGAAAGAAAATCAAGAAAGACAGTTATTGAAGAGATCCGAAAAAAAACAGCTTTTCCCACAGAATAATAGACATTTGGAACAAGTTAGATGAGAAAGTGGTGTGTACAAAAACAATACATGAATTTAAAAACAGTTTAGATAAAATGAGATATGAAGACGGGACACCACGAACATAGCTCCCCTTCCCGTAAAATACAACTAGGTAAATACACGTCGGTAGAGGTGACAACGAAGTTTGGACTCCAGAGAAAATTGCAAATTTCGAGGATCACAACAAGGAAGTACCTTTGTTGTATTAATATGGAAGGGGAAAGCTCGTGGTGTAGTGGGAAGGTGAAGAAAAATGATAAGGGGAGGTATTACTGAAGAAAATGGAAGGAAATGAGGAAGGGGACGAATGGGCCCAGGATCTTAGGAGAAGCGAAACAAACGGGGGGCAGAATATACAGACAGACAACAAGGAAGCAGAGATGTGAAGAGCAGAAATATAGATAATAGCAGCTCAATGGAAAGAGATGATAACTGCTTTTATGGATTTAAAGAGGGAGGAGGGGGCAACCTCCTCCGACTAGTAAATCTAGAGGAGAAACTAAAAAGAAAAAAAAAAAATGAACGAAGAATGGAAGTTTAGGTTTGACCAATTAACCCTAGTTGCCGAGAAAGTTGATAAACTGGAAGAAAAGAAAATCAAAATCTAACTAAAAAAGTAGAAAAATTAAAAAGACAGTTAAGAGAAGTAAAGGAAGAGAGTGAGGAATTAAAGAGGAATAATGAAGAAAATAAAGAGTCCATAACAAAAGAAGTGGTTGGAAAAAGGTTCAGGAGAATAACAAAATTGAATTTAGAGATATAGTGAAACAACAGATGAAGGAACAAACTGAAAACATAGTTATTAAAGTGATGAGAGAGAAGGAGAATATATTAAGAGACTTAGCAGATAAAAAGAAATGTATAATTATATTAGATATGGAAGATAAGTATAATCTAAATAGGACTACAAGATTAAAGGAGGAAAAGGAAAAAGTAAATAATATATTAGAAGTAGTTCAAGATGAACCAGAAATAGGGAAACAAATAAAAGAAATGTATAGGATCGGGAAATACAATACTGATAAGACCAGACCAATTAAGGTTAAATTCAGGTCACAAACGACAGCAGAGAATATCTTAGCAAAAAACAGGGAAACTAGCAGACAGTGAGCAATCTAAACAGGTATGGATAAAAAGGGAAATAAATAAAGAGGAAAGAGAGGATGAGAAAAAAAAAGACTAGAAGCTAAGGAAAAACAAGAAAAGAACAGAGACAGAAAAAGAGAAATTCTATTGGAGAGTAGTGAATATGAAAGTGAGGAAATGGTTCATAGCAGACAAAAACGGAAGGGAAACAGAAAACACGATGGTAGTAGAAAATTAAGTGTCTTACACAAATATAGATGGATCAATAACAGGCTTGAACGAACTGAATGGTTACCTGAAAAAGAACCGGACATAATGGGAATTGTAGAGACAAAATTGAAAGGTCCACTACCACCCAACAGTGTAGGACATGGTGCATATAATTGTTGGATTAGAAACAGAGAAGTAAAACAAAGGGGTGGAGTTATGTTCCTGACTAAGAAGGATATAAATATGAGGAATGTCATATATGGAAAGAATAGTGTAGAGATGATTACGATGGAAGTGGAGGACAAGGATAACAAGAGCAGGAAGTTTGTAGTAAATTATGTGTCTCCTAAAACGGCCTCGTGGGAAGAGAGAGAACACAAAAATATGTTTGAAGAAACCAGGATATCACTAAGTAAGATCATGGAAGATGGAGGACGAATAATTGTAATGGGTGACTTTAATTGTAAAGAAATCTGCTGGGAAGAGATGACAGTGAAGGGTGGAGATGACCTATGGGGAAATGTATTACTTGATATGATAATTATTGAACATACAATGACGCAATGGACACAAGAGAATACTAGGTATAGAAATGAAGAACAATCGAGGCTGGACCTAATAATCACATTAGAACCCGATATAGTGGACAAGATCGAATATAAAACACCAATAAGTAAAAGTGACCACATATTGGTTGAACTGGAACTAAATGAGGAAAAATACATAAAAAGAAAACTAACAATATAGAAAGGGAAGATTGATGTATGAAAAAAAAAACTTTGACAAATTGAAATAATTCTTTCAAAAAGCTGACTGGGAAAGAATACATAAGGAGGAAACAACAGTAGAGGAGAAATGGAGTATTTTGACAAAAAATTATAAAGGAGTGGAAAAGTATGTCCCAAGACAAAAGCAAGAAAAAGGATGTGTAAAGTGATGGTACAACAAAAGATGTAGGGAGTTAAAAGACAAAAGGGATAAAGCTTGGATAAAATGGAAAAAAGACAAAAGACCTGAAAAATGGAAAATATATACTAGTTATAGAAATGAATATGTACACGTGCACAGAGAAAAAACAAAAACAAAACTAAAATACGAAAAAGATGTCATAGAAAAATGTAAAGATCAACCAAACATTATTCTGCAGATTTGTAAACAACAAACTGAAAAGCAAACAAGAATTAGAGAAACTACGACAAGGAGGAGTCGAATACACAGAGGAAATAGAAATGGCAGAAATTATGAATAAGCATTTTAAATCTGTGTTTACGGGGGAGAACATAGAACCTAGAGATATCGAATGGGAGGAGAGAGTTCCCCCTACGAAAGAGATAGAATATCAAGAAATGAAATAATGAAACACTTGAGTAATCTCGATGTCAGAAAATCGCATGGACCAGATAGAATGGTAAATTGGATTTTGAAAGAATGCAGGAATGAACTGGCAGACAAAATACATAGCCTAATAAACAGTTATTCAAAAGAGGGAAAAGTTCCAGAAGATTGGAAAATAGCAAATATAGCACCTATATATAAAGGGGGAAACAAGGAAGACCCTACTGACTGTAGACCGGTCTCTCTTACAAGTACGATAGCTAAAATCTGCGAAAGAAATATCAAAACTAGATGGGTAAAGCATTTGGAAAAAAAAGAAAAAACATAATATATCCAAGACAATTTGGATTTAAACAAGGACGATCATGCGTCACAAACCTAAAGTGTTTTGTATTCAAGACTAATAGATGTAATACAATAAAGAGATGGATGGGCTGATTGTGCATTTCTAGACCTAAAAAAGCTTTTGATATGGTGCCACATAAGAAGTTACTTAAAAAATTAGAAACTGCAGGAGGAATACAGGACAAACTACTGAAGTGGATGGAAGACTTCTTGCACGAAAGAAAAATGAGACTGGTGATAAAAGACAAACACTCTAATTGGGATGAAGTGATAAGTGGTGTTCCATAAGGAACAGTTCTGGCCCCAATAATGTTTGCTATACATATCAATGATATGGATTAAGGAATTGAAAGTTATATGAGCTGCTTTGCGGATGATGCAAAATTGTTGAAAATAGTGAACACTGAAGAAGATTGTGAGTCGCTACAGAGTGATCTCAATAAAGTATGGGAATGGAGTAGGAAGTGGGAGATGGAATTCAATATGAAGAAGTGTAGTATAATGGAACTTGGAAGAAGCAAAAAAAGAATAGCAGGATCATATAAATGGGGAGAAGAAGAAATAAAAAAAGTAGAAAATGAGAAGGACCTGGGAGTCATTATTATGAATAATATGTCCCCTGAGAAGCATATAATTTTTTTTTTTGAGAAACTTATAATTTAATAAGAACAATCAAAGTGGCATTTACATACCTGGACGAAGAAATTGTGAAGAAAATACTAGTTACTTTGATAAGACCAAGATTGGAATATGCAGTGACGACATAGTCACCAAGTACAAAAAAAAAAAAAATGTATAACAAAACTTGAAAGAATACAAAGAGCAATTACAAAATTAGCATCAACACTCTCAGAACTATCATATGAAGAGAGACTAACAAAACTTGAACTACAGACATTAGAACAAAGAAATGATAGAGGAAACTTGATAACTATTTATAGAATCATGAAAGGCATAGAAACTATTGATAGAGAGGATCTAATAAAATGGGATAGTAGAAATACAATAGACACGGAAAGAAAATCAAGACAGTTATAGAAGGGACCTGAAAAAGAACAGCTTTCCCCACAGAGTAATGGACATCTGGAACAAGTTAGACGAAAAAGTGGTGTGTGCAAAAATATTTCATGAATTTAAAAACAGTTTAGATAAAATGAGATATGAAGATGGGACACACGAGCATAGCTCCCCTTCCCATAAAATACAACTAGGTAAATACACGTCGGATTGACGGCGAAGATTGGAACTCCGGAAAAAAAACGCAATTTTCGTGGATATCAGCGACGAGGGAGTACCTGTGTTGTATTAATAGGGAAGGGGAGAGCTCGTGATGTAGTGGGTAGATGGAAAAATATGAGGGGGAGGCATTATTGAGGAAAATGGAAGAAAATGAGGAAGGTGAGGAACGTGCCTTGGAAGTCAGAAGGGGTGTAAACAAAAGGTGTGCAGACGACACAGCCGAGATCGACCAGGTGAGCAAAAGTATTAAGAGTAGGAATATAGATAAGTGCAGCTCAATGGAAAGAGGAGATAATTACTTCTATGGATTTAATGGGGGATAAAACGACAACCTCCCCGACTACTAAGTCTAGAAGAGAAACTAACAAAAATGAACGAAGTATGGGAGGTTAGGTTTAGCTAATTTGCACTAATTACACAAAGAGTTGATCAATTGGAAGAACTAAAGAAGAAAAATCAAAACCTAACTAAAGAAATATAAGAATTAAAAAGACAGTTAAGTGAAGTAAAGGATGATAATGAGGAATTAAAGAGGGAGAGGGATATTGAAGAGAATAAAGAGTCCATAGCAAAAGAGGTAAGTGGATAGAAAAAAGTCCAAGACAATAACAAAATTGAATTTAGAGGTATAGTGAAACAACAGATGAAAGAACAAGCTAAGGACACAGTTATTTAAGTGATGAGAGAAAAGGAAAATATAGTAAGAGACTTAGCAGATAAAAAGAAATGTATAATTATATTAGGAATGGAGGAGAAGCATAATCCAAATAGGACTACAAGAGTAAAGGAAAAGGAAAAAGTAAACAATGTATTAAAATTGTTCAAGAAGATGAACAAGAAATAGAGAAAGAAATTGAAGAAATATATAGATTGCGGAAATACAATATAGACAAAACCAGACCAATGAAGATTAAATTTAGGTAACAAACGAAAGCAAAGAATGTCTTATCAAAAACAGGGAAACTAGCAAAGAGTGATCAATATAAACAGGTATGGATAAAAAGAGAGATGAATAAAGGGGTAAGAGAGAAAGAGAAAACAAAAGAATCGAAGCTAAGGGAAAAAAACGAGAACAGAACAGTCAGACAAAGAGAAATTCTATTGGATAGTGGACATGAAAGTGAGGAAATGGTTCATAGTAGAGAAAACGGAAGGGATACAGAAAACAGGATGGAGGTAACAGAAAATTAAAAATGTCTTTCACAAATATAGATGGTTTAATAACAGCCTTGAATGAATTGAATGATTACCTGAGGGAAAAAGAACCAGACATAATGGGAATTGTGGAGACAAAATTGAGAGGTCCATTACCACCAAACAGTGTAGGATATGATGCATATAATTATTGGATTAGAAACAGAGAAGTAAAACAAGGGGGTGGAGTTATGTTCCTGACTAAGAAGGATATAAATGTGAGCAATGTTACATATGGAAAGAATAGAGTGGAGATGAGTATGATGGAAATAAGAGGACAGGGACAAGAAGAGCAGGAAGTTTGTGGTAAATTATGTGCCTCCTAAAACGGCTTCATGGGAAGAGAGAGAACACAAAAATATGTTAGAAGACACAAGGATAACACTAAATAAGATAATGAAAGATGGAGGAAGAATAGTTATAATGGGTGACTTTAATTGTAAAGAAATCTGCTGGGAAGAGATGACAGTGAAAGGGGGAGATGACCAATGGAGAAATGTACTACTTGATATGATTATAGAACATACAATGACACAATGCATACAAGAGAATACTAGGTATAGAAATGAGGAAGAACTATCGAAACTGGACCTAATAATCACATCAGAACCTGAAATAGTGGACAAGATTGAATATAAGACACTACTGAGTAAAAGTGACCACATATTAATTGAACTGGAACTAAATGAGGAAAAATACACGGAAAAAAAACTAACAATATTAAAAGGGAAGATGGATGTATGGATTTTTTTTATAAAATAAGAAAAAAAATGGGAAAGGATACACAAAGAGGAAACAAAAGTAGAAGAGAAAAGGACAAATTTGAAAAAAAAAAAAAATATATATATATATATATATATATATATATACATATATACATATATATATATATATATACATATATATACATATATATATATATATATATATACTGTATATATATATAAAGTAGAAAAGTATATTCCAAGAGAAAAACAAGAAAAGATGTAGCAAGTTAAAAGATACATACATACATACATATACCAAGGCTTTTTCCCCCTTACAAGGGAGGTAGCCAAAAAGGGAAAGGCATAAAAACACTCCCACCCATTTCATCCCTACATACACTCCACACCCCTCCCACCCTCCCTCTCATCTGAGCACCTCCTGGATGACGGGTCATCCCTGCTCCCTGCCCACCGCCCTGGGTCAGAAGCAGTGTCACAAGACACAGCACATCCACAGCAAGGCCGCTTCATTTAATCGGCGACCCCCCCTCTCCGTCCCCCCTTGCATATAAGGAGAGGACGGGGAGAAAATTCCTTCGGGCTGCGTCAAAATTTACTCACACATACTACCCCACCCCCAAGCGCAGTGTCGTCCGCAAACAACAGCTGGCTCACCTCCCACTTTTCTCCATTTTCTTTAACCATCTCCAATCCCTGACCCACTACCCTAGCATTCACCTCTCGCACCACCCCATCCATGTATAAGTTGAACAGCCAGGGCGACATAATGCATCCTTGACGAAGTCCCACCTTTACCTCAAACCACTCACTCTCTCCATTTCTAATCCTGACACAAGCTCTACTACTCTCATAAAAACTCTTGACAGCTCCCAAAAGCTTTCCTCCTATCCCATATATCTGCATAACCTCCCACAGTGCCTTTCTGTCTACCCTATCATAAGCCTTTTCCAGATCCATAAAAGCCCAAAAAACATCCTTCCCCTTTCCTATAGCTTTCTCACATATCTGTCTTACCACAAAGATCTGATCTACACAACCTCTACCTGTCCTAAATCCACACTGTTCCTCACCAATTACTCCTTCTGTTCCTCTCCTAATCCTCTCAATTAAGATCCTCCCATAAGCCTTCCCTACTACACTTAACAGGCTAATCCCTCTGAAACTACTACATTCACACTTGTCCCCTTTTCCCTTGTAAAGAGGAACTATACAGGCACTTCTCCAGTCCTCCGGTACTCTACCCTCTCTCCAGCAAACATTAAATAACCTCACCAACCAGTCCACCATCACTGAACCTCCCTTTTTCAGACATTCTGCATGGCATCCATCCAGACCAGGTGCCTTACCTGCTTTCATCATCTTTACAACTGCCTTCACCTCATCCTTCCTTATTTCTCCTCCGTTCTCCTCACTCATCACTCTCATTTTCTTCGCATTTCCCACTGCAGCTATCTTTCCTTCCCTATCCTCCTTCACATTTAGCAACTCCCTAAAATATACTGCCCATCTTCCCCTTACTGCCATCTCTTCCATTATCATCTCTCCATCTGCACCTTTTACCTTTTCTTCTCTACTTGATTCGCCTCCTCTTCCTCTCTTTATTTCTTTCCAAAACATCTTTTTGTTACTTTCAAAATTTTCTGTCATACTCCTACCCCATTTCACATCTGCTCTCCTCTTTGCCTCCTTTACCTTTTGCTTTACTTCTCTTTTCTTTTCTTTGTACATCTCATATGACTCCCTCGTCCTCTTTTGTAACCAATCTGTGAATGCTCGCTTCTTCTCTTCTACAACCTTCTTTGTTTCCTCATCCCACCATTCACTACCCTTTCTTCTATTTCCCCCTGTCCTTCTTGTTCCACACACCATCCTTGCACACTTTAAGACTCCCTCCTTGAACCATCCCCATTCCTCCTCCACACCCATCTCTGCTCCATCCTTTACTCCCTCCCACTCCTCCTTCAGCTTCTTTTCGTACTCCTTCTCCTTTTCCTTTCCATTCAAGGAGTTCACTCTAAGAACCTCCCTACCTTTTGTCCCTTTCCTCTTTCTCCATCTATCCTCCACTCTCAGCTTACCTTCCACCAAAAAATGATCTGATATTCCCCCACCCTCTCCCCTTAGCACATGTACATCCTTAACTCTTCCTATCATAATCCTATTTACCACTACATAATCCATTAGTGCTCTATCTACCACCCTTCCCTCCACCACCCCCTCCCATGTGTACTTATGCTTAACTTTCTTCCGAAACACTGTATTTGCTATCATCAACTCTCTTTCTAGACACATTTCCACCATCAACTCTCCACTACGATTCTTTCCTGGAACTCCACACTTCCCAACCACTCCATCGATTGGACCATTTCCTACCCTAGCATTAAGGTCTCCCAGTACTATTACATTGACATTTCTTCCTAAACCCTCTATGCACTCATTTAAATCTATCCAAAAGGCCTCCCTTTCTTTCACGCTCTTCTCACTGCCAGGCCCATATGCACTTACAAAGACCCACATCTCCTTTCCCAGTTTCACCTTCATCCACATTATCCTTGAGGAAACCTCCTTCCACTCCACTACACGTTTACCTATCTCCTCACTTACTAGAATAGCCACCCCTTCCCTCCCTCGCCCTCTCTTCACTCCTGATAACCTCCCACTTACACTCCCAAACTTACACTCACCCTTCCCTTTCAACTTAGTTTCACTCAAAGCCAACACATCCATCTTTCTTGTCACAAACATACTACCTATCTCTTCCCTTTTACTCTCATCTGTACCACATCCACGCACATTAAAAGACCCAAACCTTAGGGTGCTGGTCCGAGGCCCTCCAGCACCCCTTATGCCTTCACTTTTGTCTTTAGGATGTGTGCCCCATGGGGCTACAGGGAGAAGGATGCCTAGTCCCTCTCCCCGTCCCTTTTTTCTCGCCTCTTACGATCCAAGTGGGAAACTTGGACAAAATGGAGGAAAGACAAAAGACCTGAAAAATGGAAAATATATACTAGTTATAGAAATCAATATGTACAAGTGCGCAGAGAATAAAAGAGAAAATACGAAAAGGATGTCATAGAAAAATGTAAAGATCAACCAAAACTATTTTATAGATTTGTAAACAACAAACTAAAAAACAAACAAGAATTAGTGAAACTATGACAAGGAGTTGAATACACAGAGGAAATAGAAATGGCAGAAAATATGAACAAGCATTTTAAATCAGTGTTTATGAGGGAGAACATACAACTTAGAGATGTCGAGTGGCAGGAGAAAGTCCCCTCTATGAGAGAGATAAAAGTAACAAGGAAAGAAATAATGAATCACTTGAGTAATCTCGATGTTAGAAAATCACATGGACCAGATGAAATGGCAAACTGGATTTTGAGAGAATGCAGGAATGAACTAACAGACATACATACAGTAGTCTAATAATTAGTTCACTGAATGAAGGAAAGGTTCCAGAAGTTTGGAAAAGAGCAAATATAGTACCAATATATAAAGGGGGAAACAAGGAAGACCCTACTAACTATAGACCGGTCTCTCTTACAAGTACGGTAGCTAAAATTTGTGAAAGAATGATCAAAATTAGATGGGTAAGGCATTTGGAAAAAACAATGTACTGCACTAAATCCTAGGCAGTTTGGATTTAGACAAGATCATGTGTCACAAACCTGATGTGTTTCTATTCAAGACTAATGGATGTAATACGAGAAAGAGATGGATGGGTTGATTGTGCATTTCTAGACCTAAAAAAACTTTTGATAAGGTGCCACATAAGAAATTGCTATAGAAATTAGAAACTGCAGGAGGAATACAGGGCAAACTGCTGAAGTGGATGGAAGACTTCTTGCATGAAAAATGAGAGTTGTGATAAGAGACAAACATTCAAATTGGGATGAAGTGATTAGTGGAGTTTCACAAGGAACAGTTCTGGCCCCAATGTTTGCTATATATATTAATGATATGGATGAAGGAATTGAAAGTTATATGAGCTTCTTTGCGGATGATGCAAAAGTGTTGAAAAAAGTGAACACTGTAGAAGATTGTGAGTTGCTGCAGAGTGATCTCAATAAAGTATGGGAATGGAGTAGGAAGTGGGAGATGGAATTCAATATTAAGAAGTGTAGTATAATGGAACTTGGAAGAAGCAAAAAAAGAATAGTAGGATCATATAAATTGGGATAGGAAGAAATTGAATAGGTGGAAAATGAGAAGGACCTGGGGGTCATTATTATGAATAATATGTCCCCTGAGAAACATATAAAAAAAAAAATTGGAGAAACTTATAATTCAATAAGAACAATCAAAGTGTCATTTACATACCTGGATGAAGAAATGGTGACAAAAATACTAGTCATTTTGGTAAGACTAAGATTGCGGTATGCAGTGATGACATAGTCACCAAATACAAAAAAATGTATAATAAAACTTGAAAGAATACAAAGAGCAGTTAAAAAATTGGCACCAACACTCTCAGAACCATCATATGAGGAGAGACTGGCAAAACTTGATCTACAGACATTAGAGCAAAGAAGAGCTATAGAATCATGAAAGGCATAGAAACTATTGATAGAGAGGATCTAATAAAATGGGACAGTAGAGATACAAGAGGACATGGAAAGAAAATAAAAAAAGACAATTATAGAAGAGACATGAAAAAGAACAGTTTTCCCCACAGGATAATAGATTTTTGGAACAAGTTAAATGAAAATGTGGTGTGTGCAAAAACAATACACGAATTTAAAAACAGTTTGGATAAAATGAGATATGAAGATGAGACACCACAAGCATAGCTCCCCTTCCCATAAAATACAACTAGATACCATATACCAAGGCTTTTTCCCCCTTCCAAGGGAGGTAGCCAAAAAGGGAAAGGCATAAAAACACTCCCACCCATTACATCCCTAAATACACTCCACACCCCTCCCACCCTCCCTCTCATCTGAGCATCTCCTGGATGACGGGTCATCTCTGCACCCTGCCCACCGCCCTGGGTCAGAAGCAGTGTCGCAAGACACAGCACATCCACAGCAAGGCCGCTTCATTTAATCGGCGACCCCCCCTCTCTGTCCCCCCTTGCATGTAAGGAGAGGACGGGGAGAAATCCCTTCGGGCTGCGTCAAAATTTACTCACACATACTACCCCACCCCCCACCCCCGCCCATTCCTCCTCATGCAATCACAACATCATCCATATACAACCATTCTCCACTCACCTCTGTCTTCCGTCCTCTCCCTTCCTTCCTCAACAGACATTCCCCTCTTCCCCAAAGCCCCCTTCACCCCATCCATCCACCTCATCCTAGGATGTCCCCTCATCTTCACTCCCTCCACATCTGCCTTCCATACCTCTTTTACTAGTCTTTCTTCACTCATTCTTTTCATGTGTCCAAACCATCCTAATATTCTTTCATCAACCCTATCTCCCAACTCCCTTTCCACTCCTGTTCTTCTCCTCACCTCCTCATTTCTCACTCTATCCAGCCTAGTAACCCCCATCATACTTCTCAGACACCTCATCTCAAACACATTCAAACTCCTTCTCTCTTCTTCTCTTATGTTCCACGTTTCTGCCCCATACAGTGCTGTTGGCACAATCACTCCTTCATACAGTCTCCTCTTCGCATCCATTCCCAAATGTCTATTCCTCATTACACTCTTTAATCCACCAAGGCATTTACTCGCTTCTCTCAATCTACATTCTACCTCCACCTTCACTCCACCTTTTCCTGCTACACCTGCACCCAAGTATCTAAAACTATCCACTTCCTCCAGTCGCTCTCCCTTAATGTTCACTTCCAGTCTACTGCCACTTTCACCCCTTGTACATCTCATCACCTTACTTATACCTACATTTATCTTTAGCTTTCTTCTATCACATACTCTCCCAAACTCTGCCACCAGCTTCCTCAATCCCTCCTCTGACCCTGCCACAAGCGCAGTGTCGTCCGCAAACAACAGCTGGCTCACCTCCCACTTTTCTCCATTTTCTTTAACCATCTCCAATCCCTGACCCACTAGCCTAGCATTCACCTCTCGCACTACCCCATCCATGTATAAGTTGAACAGCCAGGGCGACATAACGCATCCTTGACGAAGTCCCACCTTTACTTCAAACCACTCACTCTCTCCATTTCTAATCCTGACACAAGCTCTACTACTCTCACAAAAACTCTTGACAGCTCCCAAAAGCTTTCCTCCTATCCCATAAATCTGCATAACCTCCCACAGTGCCTTTCTGTCTACCCTATCATAAGCCTTTTCCAGATCCATAAAAGCCCAAAAAACATCCTTCCCCTTTCCTATAGCTTTCTCACATATCTGTCTTACCACAAAGATCTGATCTACACAACCTCTACCTGTCCTAAATCCACACTGTTCCTCACCAATTACTCCTTCTGTTCCTCTCCTAATCCTCTCAATTAAGATCCTCCCATAAGCCTTCCCTACTACACTTAACAGGCTAATCCCTCTGAAACTACTACATTCACACTTGTCCCCTTTTCCCTTGTAAAGAGGAACTATACAGGCACTTCTCCAGTCCTCCGGTACTCTACCCTCTCTCCAGCAAACATTAAATAACCTCACCAACCAGTCCACCATCACTGAACCTCCCTTTTTCAGACATTCTGCATGGCATCCATCCAGACCAGGTGCCTTACACCTTACACAACTAGGTAAATACACATAATTGTTGGCAACAATATTTCTTCCTTAATTGACTTTGGCAAATCCAGTGGGACTGCTTCTATGTTTTTGGCTTATACAGTAGCTGTAGGAAAAGGAGAAGAGTCATCAGCTGTCAACACTCCTTTGTGTAAAAACGTAGATGAAGTACAATTTGATAAAGATCTTAGATCTGGCCCAGAGGCTGAGTGTCAGCTCTTAAGGACTGTATCTCCATGTGAAGGAGTGGAGATTGATGGGTTTTGAAGACAGGCTACATGAAGATTATTCTCTCTGATATTCAAAAGGGTGTAAGAAAGAACACCCCATGGAACAACAGTATCATCACTGTCTAACCTATTTACACATAAACTTCCCACCCCACACCAAGCGTTCACCACCACAGTATTTACACAGATGACCTAACAAAAATATAAAAGAGCAACCAAAAAATTCAAATATACACTTTATAGAGGTAAAAAATGAAAAATTATATAAAAAATGAAAACTCACTGAAAAATAGTTTCACGTTTCAGCAACAATGTCCCAAATTTGACAGCAACTTTGTGGTGTGTATGTGTAAGGGAGAGAGCTTCAGTTCCAGTCACAACGTGAATAGGGATGCACACGTGGTCCATGTGGCTTTGCTGATATTTACTATGCACTGCATTTTCTTTGCTTCTAATTGGTTTCCTTCAGCCTACAAACATTTACAAGTGTTTGAAATATCTAGACCAGCATTTCTCGACCAGAGTTCCCTGGAACCCTAAGGTTCCGCAAAAGGTCCCTAAGGGTTCCTTGAGAACAAGTGAGATAAGCTGATGCACTTTAGATTTTTTATTTAACTTCATATATGTAATATAATTAAACATGCATGACATATTCTTGGTTAGTGTAATAATGTAATATAGACATCATCCTATCTAACCTATTATTACAATGAATATAAAATGAGAAAAATATGGTACAGGAAGTCCTCCTTATACAGTAATTCTTTATCCGGTAAATTCACAGTTACGGTATCTGGTAATTACTACCCTCGATTCTATTTACAGTAAGAAAAATTCACAGATATGGTATCCGCTAGATATTTTGAAGAGGAAAGAGCAGGGAGAAGGTACGTCTGCCATATCCTATTATTACATGATATAATGGGTTTGGTATATGATATTTTCAATTTGCGGTAAGGTTTTCAGGAATGCATATGTACTGTATAACGAGGACTTACTATATATGTGTTTTTTTTTGTGCAGGGGTTCCTTGAGACATGCAATTTATTTTAAAGCAGGGCCCTGACGTGGGTAAGTGCCGCCCTGGGGCAAGTCGAAAAGTGCCCCCCCCCCCACACACCACCACTACCACCACCTTCCACATCTAATGGTCACTAGCACGATTCACATGTTATATTCATCCACAAAACAATGTTTATACACACATTATTCATACACACAACTCATGATAAATAAATCACGCATTAAAAGTACATTAGATGGAATTTGCTTTACTTTCTTTTCACCAAAAGTACTGCCCCCCCAAAATGTGCCGTCCTGAGGCATTGCCTCTCCTGCCCCTCCCCTTGTCAAGGCCCTGTTTTAAAGGTTATGCAAGGGTAAAAAGGTTGAGAAACGCTGGTCTAGACCACCAAAACAGAAGAGGGCTGAAGCAGAGAAGTGAAGAAAATCAGACATAAGTTAGAGAGGAAGTGTGAAGAGGAGAGAGATTGGTAGCCCTTTACTGGTAAAGGGGTACCAATCTCTAACTTTAGAAAAACTTTGAATATCTTGATTTAGTTGAAAAATGAATTATTAAATAATTCATCTGCATTTTTCACCAATCACGCCCATTACATTGATGTCTGGAATGTACACTTCAAGGTAAACTTTGAAGCCCCATTTTCTCAAAATTTCCTCTAAGATATTGTTATTCAAAGTACTACTACTCTGACAGTTTTTGGTCTTATTTGCTTTATTCTTGTTTTTTTTCATTTGTAAGGTGACACTTTGTTCTACATTTTGAATGATTTTTTTTTTTATGATGTGTTGAATACTGGATTTTCTAGAAGGATTTATATTATAAACATGTAAAAAATTATGTGGGGGTAAATATATCAGTAGAGCAAGAAATAACCACTGAACCTATACACATTTAGTACATTGATATAATTATAACCATGCCCAATACTTTCTTAGAAAAAAATTGCCAAAGCAGAAGTCCAAATATTTGGGGACTAGTAGCATTTTTGAATATTGATTGCTTTTGTATAATAAGTTTTTTATATTGAAAGTACCGTACCTATTGACAAACTTCAATGAAACTTGGTCAGAACAACTACAATGATGGGCATGACTTTCAGTAAAAAAAAATCAGCTTCCTAACTCAATTGGAAAAAAAAGAAGTCTGAAGCAGTCTGACGTCCTTAACAGAATATCTGTGTCCCTTCTAAAATCCTGTGTGCTTACCCCTGACTTCCATGGATATATGAAAAATGGAATGGTCAGTCTCTCCCACTGACTAGAAGCCCTAAAATACTTGGGCTCACCTTTAATAAACATATGACTTTCATCCCATACATAAAAGACCTCACTCTTACGGTGAAGGCAAATAAGAAACTGAACATATTTAGAGCAGTTGCAGGCACAGGATTCAGATATCAGAAACTATAATATTTGTATATAAACTGCTCATAACAATTATACACCTACAGCCTGATATCCAGCAATTAAAAAAACAATGACAGCTTACAACACAGAATCAATCATTAAGATTAATAATTGGTTGCACCCAAACAACACCAATAAAACATATACACTCAGAAACCAAAATCCTTCCCACTAAGCCCTGGAACCCATTCACCCCTCACAGACTGTTATTGACCAGCATGATAGCTAAATTGTGTGAAAGAGTTGTAAAAAATAGATGGATTGTTTTGAAGAAAAGGATATTTTGGCAGTCAACCAATTAAATTCTACACCTTGAAGATCACATGTATCATACTTGCTAAGCTTTTACTCAAGAGTGATTGATGTACTAAAAGACAGATGGATGGGTGGATTGTGTATATTTGGATCTAGAGGAAGTATGAGTATTTGAAAAAGCTACTTACAGGTAAGTTCCTTGAATGGGTAAAATAATTCCTATAAGACCAGTACATGAGAACAATAGTGAATATATAAAGATGGAGGGCAGTGACTGGTGTAGTCCTGCTTGGGTCAGTTTTGGCACCTATAATATTCTTGATACATGCAAATGACATGGTGGAAGGTACAAGCTACACTAACATGTTTGTAGCCAATGTAAAGATTATGAGAAGGATAAAAGATGAGAAGGACTGCAAAGGATTACAAAGGTGGAGCACGCCGACAGGAGACCTTTTGGTCCATATCAAGGTAGGATAAAAAAAAACAAAAAAAATCATAGTAATGATAAACAAATACATGAATAAATAAAAAAATAAAAACTATAATAATGTACATACATACATATACCAAGGCTTTTTCACCCTTACAAGGGGGGTAGACAAAAAGAAAAAGGCACAAAATCATTCCCACCCATTCCATCCCTGAATACACTCCACTCCCCTCCACCCTCCCTCTTATCTTAGCACCTCCTGAATGATGGGTCATCCCTGCATCTTGTCCACTGCCCTGGGTCAGAAGCAGTGTCGCAAGACACAGTACATCCACAGCAAGGCCGCTTCATTAAATTGGCGACCCCCCCTCTCCGTCCCCCCATTGCATAAAATGAGAGGATGGGGAGAAATCCTTTCGGGCTGCGTCAAAATTTGCTCACACATACTACCTCACCCCCCATCCACCCGCCCATTCCACCTTATGCAATCACATCATCCATATACAACCATTCTCCATTCACCCCTGTCTTCTGTCCTCTCCCGTCCTTCCTCAACGGACATTCCCCTCTTCCCCAAAGCCCCCTTTACCCCATCCATCCACCTCATCCTTGGACGTCCCCTCATCTTCACTCCCTCCACACCTCTTTTACTAGTCTTTCTTCACTCATTCTTTCCATGTGTCCAAACCATCCTAATATTCTTTCATCAACCCTATCTCCCAGCTCCTTTTCCACCCCTGTTCTCCTCCTCACCTCCTCATTTCTCACTCCATCTAGCCTAGTAACCCCCATCATACTTCTCAGACACCTCATCTCAAACACATTCAAACTCCTTCTCTCTTCTTCTCTTATGTTCCACGTTTCTGCCCCATACAGTGCTGTTGGCACAATCACTCCTTCATACAGTCTCCTCTTCGCATCCATTCCCAAATGTCTATTCCTCATTACACTCTTTAATCCACCAAGGCATTTACTCGCTTCTCTCAATCTACATTCTACCTCCACTTTCACTCCACCTTTCCCTGCCACATTTGCACCCAAGTATCTAAAACTATCCACTTCCTCCAGTCGCTCTCCCATAATGCTCACTTGCAGTCTACTGCCACTTTCACCCCTTGTACATCTCATCACCTTACTTTTACCCACATTTATCTTTAGCTTTCTTCTATCACATACTCTCCCAAACTCTGCCACCAACTTCCTCAATCCCTCCTCCGATCCTGCCACAAGCGCAGTGTCGTCCGCAAACAACAGCTGGCTCACCTCCCACTTTTCTCCATCTTCTTTAACCATCTCCAATCACTGACCCACTACCCTTGCATTTACCTCTCGCACTACCCCATCCATGTATAAGTTGAACAGCCAGGGCGACATAACGCATCCTTGACGAAGTCCCACCTTTACCTCAAACCACTCACTCTCTCCATTTCTAATCCTGACACAAGCTCTACTACTCTCATAAAAACTCTTGACAGCTCCCAGAAGCTTTTCTCCTATCCCGTATATCTGCATAACTTCCCACAGTGCCTTTCTGTCTACCCTATCATAAGCCTTTTCCAGATCCATAAAAGCCCAAAAAACATCCTTCCCCTTTCCTATAGCTTTCTCACATATCTGTCTTACCACAAAGATCTGATCTACACAACCTCTACCTGTCCTAAATCCACACTGTTCCTCACCAATTACTCCTTCTGTTCCTCTCCTAATCCTCTCAATCAAGATCCTCCCATAAGCCTTCCCAACTACACTTAACAAGCTAATCCCTCTGAAACTACTACATTCACACTTGTCCCCTTTTCCCTTGTAAAGAGGAACTATACAGGCACTCCTCCAGTCCTCTGGCACTCTACCCTCTCTCCAACAAACATTAAATAACCTCACCATCCAGTCCACCATCACTGTACCTCCCTTTTTCAGACATTCCTCATGGCATCCATCCATACCAGGTGCCTTACCTGCTTTCATCATCTTAACAACTGCCTTCACTTCATCCTTCCTTATTTCTCCTCCATTCTCCTCATTCATCACTCTCATTTTCTTTGCACTTCCTACTGCAGCAATCTTTCCTTCCCTATCCTCCTTCACATTTAGCAACTCCCTAAAATACTGTGCCCATCTTCCCCTTACTGCCTTCTCTTCCATTATCATCTCTCCATCTGCACCTTTTACCTTTTCTTCTCTACTTGATTCGCCTCCTTTTCCTCTCTTAATTTCTTTCCAAAACATCTTTTTATTACTTTCAAAATTTTCTGTCAAATTCTTACCCCATTTCACATCTGCTCTCCTCTTTGCAACCTTTACCTTTTGCTTTACTTCTCTTTTCTTTTCTTTGTACCTCTCATATGACTCCCTCGTCCTATTTTGTAACCAATCTGTGAAAGCTCGCTTCTTCTCTTCTACAACCTTCTTTATTTCCTCATCCCACCATTCACTACCCTTTCTTCTATTTTCCCCTGTCCTTCTTGTTCCACACACCATCCTTGCACACTTTATGACTCCCTCCTTGAACCATCCCCATTTCTCCTCCACACCCAGCTCTACTCTACCCTTTACTCTCTCCCACTCCTCCTTCAGCTTCTTTCCATACTCCTTCTCCTTTTCCTTCTCATTCAAGGAGTTCACTCTAAGAACCTCCCTACTTTTTGTCCCTTTCCTCTTCCTCCATCTATCCTCCACTTTCAACTTACCTTCCACCAAAAAATGATCTGATATTCCCCCACCCTCTCCCCTTAGCACATGTACATCTCTTACTCTTCCTATCATAATCCTATTTACCACTACATAATCCATTAGCGCTCTATCTACCACCCTTCCATCCACCACCCTCTCCCATGTGTACTTATGCTTGACTTTCTTCCGAAACACTGTATTTGCTATCATCAACTCTCTTTCTAGACACATTTCCACCATCAACTCTCCACTACGATTCTTTCCTGGAACTCCACATTTCCCAACCACTCCATCGATTGGACCATTTCCCACCCTAGGATTAAGGTCTCCCAGTACTATCACATTGACATTTCTTCCCAAATCCTCTATGCACTCATTTAGATCTATCCAAAAGGCCTCCCTTTCTTCTACACTCTTCTCACTGCCAGGCCCATATGCACTTACAAAGACCCACATCTCCTTCCCCAGTTTCACCTTCATCCACATTATCCTTGAGGAAACCTCCTTCCACTCCACTACCCATTTACCTATCTCTTCACTTACTAGAATAGCCACCCCTTCCCTCCCTCGCCCTCTCTTCACTCCTGATAACCTCCCACTTACACTCCCAAACATACACTCACCCTTCCATTTCAACTTAGTTTCACTCAAAGCCAACTCATCCATCTTTCTTCTCACAAACATACTACCTATCTCTTCCCTTTTACTCTTATCTGTACCACATCCACGCACATTAAAAGACCCAAACCTTAGGGTGCTGGTCCGAGGCCTTCCAGCCCCTCTTATGCCTTTTCTTATTCTTTTAGGAATTTCCCCTGTGGGGCTACAAGGAGAAGGATGCCTAGTCCCAATTCCTGTCCCTTTCTTCTCGCCTCTTACGATCAAAGTGGGAATACTTGGTGGCAGTATTCTTTTCCCCCACCACAGGGGGAATAAATAAATAAAATAAATAAATGCATAGGTATAATTACATAATAAACAGGTAAATAGTAAATAATAATAAATTGACATAACTAATAATAAATGAGAATCAAACAAATAATAATAAACAAACGGACAAATGATAACAAAACAAATAAACAAATAATATAAAATAAATGATAGTCATTACAGTATCTTGCTTAGGTGTTTATCTAATTGGTTCTTAATGCTTTGAACAGACGGACAAATGGTAACAAAACAAATAAACAAATAATATAGAATAAATGATAGTCATTACAGCATCTTGCTTAGGTGTTTATCTAAATGATTCTTAAAGCTTCAAACTGAACTACACTGCACTGCTTCTGCAGGAAGTTTATTCCATTCATTAACTACATGGTTGGTGAAGTTGTTTCTACCCACTTCCAAATTATATCTATTTCCGGACAACAGTTTGAGACCATTGTTTCTTGTCTGATTCTCATTCAGTGTGAAAATTTTGTCACTTTTGATGTTGTCAATTCCCTTTAGAATCTTAAAGACCTGTATCAAGTCACCTCTGAGTCTAGGCTTTTTTAAAGAAAACAGATTCATATGTTTTAGTCGATTTTCATATTTATTTTTGGTATTTGGAACCAGTTTTGTAGCTTACTGTTGTACTATTTCCAATCTATCAATGTCTTTAATGAGATTCGGTGACCATACGGAAACAGCATATTCCAAATGTGGATGAACTAATGATTTATATAGCTTGTTAATGAGTGATGGACTTTTGAAGTCAAAATATCGTGCAATCAGTCCTAAAATCTTATTTGCTTTCTCAGAGGCTGAAATACACTGCTTGGATGATTTGAGGTTGTTACTGATAATTACGCCGAGATCCTTTTCATTATCCACTTTTGTTAACGAATTTCCAAATAACTTGTAATCGTACTTACTGTTATTTTTACCTATGTGCATCACCTTGCATTTACTTGAGTTAAATTTCATTAGCCACTTTTCAGACCATTGCTGTAATTGATCAAAATCTTCTTGAATATCTACTTGGTTTAAATGATCATTTGCCATTCTGCACAGTTTTATTGTATCATCAGGAAATTTGGAAACAGATTTTAGTCCATGGTCTATATCATTTATATATACTATGAAAAGAAGTGGCCCGAGAATGGAACCTTGAGGAACCCCACTTGTAAAATTATTCCATCCATAAGTTTTTTCATTTAAAACAACTCTCTGTTTTCAATCATTCAATCAATTACTAGTCCAACTTAATAGGTTACCACTTATTCCGTGTGAAGCTCATTTAGTAAGTAGTCTTTTGTGGGGGATGGTATCAAAAGCTTTTGCAAAGTCTAGATATATTAAATCTATATTGTTTCTTTTGTCATAATTCGAGATAACTGTATTGTAGAATTTGAGTAAGTTAGACACGCAAGAATGTTTCTGTCTGAAACCATGCTGGATCATTTATCAAACAGTTACTTTCTAAATGATGTTCGATAGCATCTCTGATGATAGTTTCCATTACTTCTCCTATGATTGAAGTCAAATTTATAGGCCTGTAGTTATTTAGATTCTTTTTGTCACCTTTTTTGAATATGGGAGTAATGTTAGCTAGCTTCCATTCTCTTGGGACATCTCTGCATATGATGGATTTCTTGAAAATCATTTCTAATGGACCAGCAATCTCATTTTTCATTTCCTTTAAGATTCTTGGATGCAAACTGTCAGGCCCTGGTGTTTTATTGACTCTGAGTTTATCTATACACCTTTTAATTTTTTTCTTTTGTTATATTTACCGTAGTAAGTTTACCCTAGACTTTTCACAGGTTTCAGTTTGGAGTTCACTTTGAGGTGTTTCGTTTATGAATACTGAGCTAAAATAATTGTTTAAAATATCACACATTCCTTCATTTGAATATTCAAGTTGACCGTCAGCAGATGATAGTAGACCAATGTGATTCCTTACAACCTTTTTATCTCTAATGTAACTATAGAATTCTTTGGGATTCTCTTTGGATTTATCAGCGATATTCATTTTGTATTGTTGTTTTTGTTTTTTTATTGTCTTTTTTAAATTTCTCTGCATTAATACATAACTTTGATAGTCATTGGATGCACCTGAGCACTTATATTTCTTGTAAGCCTGTTTCTTTTTAGCAATACTTTTTTCAGTTTCTTTGTCAAGCCATTTTGGGTGAGCCTGATTTGGGGGACATCTGTCCTTAAAAGGAATGTAAGTTTGAATCATCTTAGTGAGTGTATTTTGAAATATTTCCCACATCTGATCTACAAGTCTTTTGCTTAATTTTGCCTCCCAATCTGTAAGCTGAAGCTCCTGACGTAGTCCTATGAACTGAGTTTTACTGAAATCGGGTATTTTAGAAACACAAGTATCTATTCTAAAATGTTTTAGTAGTTTGAATCTAACTAAATTGTGATCAGTTTCACCAACTTCTACATTGGTTATCATGCTTTCACGGCTAGTGATCAATAGACTGAGTAAGATTCCATGTCTTGTGGGCTCTTTTACATGCTGAACTAAGTGATTGTCACCGAGAAAATCTATCAAGCGACTACCTATAAGCCCATGTTCAAGGGTCATCTAATCAATATCAGTGAAATTGAAGATATAGACAATATATTTATATTTAAACCAATGATGGAAAATTAACTTTGATGCAAAAAAAATGCAAAGTGTTAGAAATGGATAAAAGATAAAAATAGTTTGTAAATGAACTCAATGAAAAATGAATGTTGCAAAAGCAAAAGATAAGAAAGATCTGAGAGCACTGTGATCTGACAAACATATCAGTAAAATTGTGGGTGAAAATATAGACTATCGACAAAAATAAAAGTAGCTTTTCATTACATGGACAAGATGATAAAATTCTAAATCTTATTTCCACAAGCTTTTCAGATCACTTTTCATTTTAACCTATTCTGTATGCTACATTTTTTTCTGTATATGAATACTCCAACTTCATATTGGTGATGCCATCCTTTTGTTCAAAATTTAGTCTCTTTGAATTCTCTTTCCATTTTGTTGCTAGCACACTCCCTCTTCAACCATTGTATTTTTATTATTCTTAAACCTCTCCTTCCAGTTTTTATTTTAGTTTTTATTGGCCCTTTTTCTTCCTATCCTATTTTCCTACTTTTCCCAAAGAAATTCAGATCTTGAAACTATTTTCATTATCAGCACTACTCATATCTATGTCTGCCCCCATGCCATTCCATCCCATTAGAGCAGAGTCCACCACTTGTTAATTGCATGAAAAAATGCAGATCATTACATCAGTTTCATTATGAAAATAAAAACATAAACAAGCACATGCAAACAAGTAAAAAAATGTATATCATATTACTTCTTATTTTCATGTGTGCATTTAATATAAGTAAAACTATGGTGGATAACCAAGGTGAAAGGGGCATTAGATGCAAGAGGAATGTCTGTTGAGCAAGGAAGGGGAAGTGCAAAAGATAAAGAGTAGATAGAGTGGTTGGAAATGAAGAAATGATGTATACTCTACTTTCTTTTTGAGTGGAAGGTGGGTGGGGGTGGGGGGTTACCATCTAATGAAGTAGTGAGGGTAAACCAGCTCTGGCTGTCAGGCCTTGCTATGGAGGAACTGTGTTTTGCTGCATTGCCTTAGATGCAAGTGGTGTGGCAAGGGACAGTGATGGTCCTTCATCTACAAGGTGCTAAGATGGGAGGGGCACTGTGGAATTCGGATGGGTGTGGGATGGGTGTTGGGTGAGTATTTACCTAATTGTAGTACAGTATACAGGAGAGAAGCAATACTTGTTGGGTTTCATCTCCTAATCTCCTGTTTATCATATTTAGCCTCAAATTCATACAATATAGTGAGTTCTTTGACTGCCACCTTCCATATAAGCGGGAAAAGTTCTATTGGTGTGTATGTAAGCCTGTTTTTTTTTGAGAACTGAATTCATCAGCATACAAAGATACCTGTGAGACAAACATAAGAGAATAATTTCTTTGGCCTTTGTGTGATAGTAGCTTCCCATCAGTGAAACATGAAACTGCAACCATTACTACAATTGTCTTCAATACAGAGTAAAGGAGGCAAGTAAATATTTCAGTGAGATGTAACGCATTATTTGAAGTGAGTATTTGGGGATGAATGTAAAGAGAAAATTGTATAAACTGATTATACCCTGGCACTTAGAGAAAAAGACTTCGAATTTAAGGGAAGCAGAAAGGCACAGTGAATGTTTTTATGATGAAAAGTTTGAGAAATATGATAGATGTTATTAGATTGGATAGCAAGAAATGTGGAGGAGAGGCACAGAATGAAGTCAGAAAGAGAACAGTGGGATGGGACATATCAAAGAATGCTGTGGTGATTTGAGTATATGAGGTAATGAATGAGGAAAGGTTTGCAAAAATAATGTAGAACGCAGAAGTGGATGACATGAATTTGATAGGAAGACCAAGAATAAGTTGGAGGGATAGGATGAAGGAGTTTTTGGATAGGCAAAGACTGTATTAAATAGGAATACAGAGTGCAAAAGTTGAGGACAAATGGAAGGAGAGTGCGTGTGGATGAAAGGATGATGTAGTGTGAGGGAATGTTCTCATTTACTTCATAAATTATTTTGAATGGATGAGAAAGGAGTGGTCACCATGTGATGAAACAGCAGGGGTAAACCAGCTCTGGTTGTTACATTCTGCTGTAGAAGAGATTTGACTGACAGGAGACAGGAATTACCCTTCATCTATGAGATGCTCAGGGTGATATTTTAACTGTATATGATGTAAGTGTGTGTTTTGAATTAGCCACTCCCTTATAAGGAGGGAACCTTTGGGAAATACATATTTTCTTCAGTACCCACCAACATTCATCTTCACCTGAGGTGATATCCTGAGAGTCTATTAAATATTTGCACTGGGCCCAAGATCTCTTACTATTTAATCTATGTGCTAGGCACAAAACCTTTATCAACTTTTATCTTTCCTGCATTTTTTCACAGGAAGTATTGACAGTCAGTGACTTCTTCCCTCCTATTCTTACTGGCTGATGATCAACCAGTCCATTGCCCCAAAGTGACACAGAAACAAACACACACAAATACAACACATGGAGCATTCCAGCTTTTCTTCCTAGAGACCTGTGAAAGGCCCTAAGGACTGTTGCCAGTCACTGTAGAGACACAGGTTTCCAGTTAGTGAAACTTGAGGCAACAAGTATTATAATCTAATCAATTAGTATTTATAAAATAGCATCCTTAGTCTTTCTGTAAATCTTCAGTATAATTATTTATCAATGGGTCAAGATAGGCATTATCATTTTATACTTAGTGCTGGATAAGAATGAAAAACTTTCTATATGATATTTGTACTAAATGGATAGCTCATTAACACTGGAATGGAAAGAGTAAAACATATGAAGCAATGCTATATCTATAGATAAATGAAAATATTAGAATGTAATATGGACATGGAATAAAGAAAAAAATAAAGCAGGAAAATCCTTTAATGTTATTATCCAATAATAACGACAATACTCTATGTTAGTTCTTAGCATTATTGCACTTACATACACATGAATAGCATGAAACTGTTTAGACCAAACATAAATGACTAATGCCAGGAGACAATTTACAAACATGAAGACTAAGCTTACTATTCTAAGTTCTATGAAATCTTATCCTTCTTACAATATGAAAAAGAATATATTTCACCAACTATAAAACATTTCCTATACCTAATTAAACACTGAAAGCTGAGCTTCATATCTACAACAATTATAAGAACTTAAAAGAGTAGAAAAATTTAATAGTTGTGCTACAAATGAGCTGAGACTAATCTTCTACACTTCACTGACCAATTATATTTAACCTAGAGCCATATAAAATAATGAAAGCATCACTTATAATAATGCATCAACTATAATGTACCTATTAATTTCATTTACTTACATAATTTCCATTTACTGTTAAAACAAATATTCAACATTACTCTGCTAAAGCTTCACTGATCTCAAATAATTTCCATCTAGATTTTCAGATGTTACATAAACCTTTCCAATTCATGAAAAAATAGTAACATTCCAACCTGTGCATCCCCATTTTCATCAGATGTTCCTATCATTGTATGCCTTTTCATTAGCCAAAATCATGAATAAATTGCATAAAGCATTAAGGCACATCTGTTGTACTGTGCTATTCATAATAATGTTCAATGAGGTTTCAATTCATGTCAACTTCATCCATAATTAGAGATAAACATTCGCATACTGATAATATCTCTTATTTTATTTATTAGGAACTCAATACAAACAGTATTTTAGTGCCATTGTCAATTCAGATGCAAACATTATGGCCCCAATGACTCAGGAAGACAGTTCTTTTAATGCAATCATTATTGTACTCTGTATATACTATTGCTCATCTAGTAGAATACATCATTCATTTAAGTTATTCTGTCATCATATATTAATACAAATGCATTGCATAACTTTTAAGTATTTTCATTCAACAAAGTTCCCATGTCAAACTCTGTTTGGGATTAAGAACACTCAAAAGTATTTTCATGTAATTTGATCATGGAATCTAAGCTGTTCCATTCCATAATCCTCAATATGTAAGAATGTACATGACAATAAGAATACTTTAAGATTATTAGGGTGTTTTTCTGTTTATTCCTTTCCTTCATCATTGGGGCACAGAAGAAAACAATGATACATATACACACCAAGTGGATGTACAAACAGGTAAGAGTAACTGGATTGATGTACCTGTTATTCACATTACTTTTGATTTTCTATATATTAGCCATTCAATAGTGAGCAAATTGTATATAGTTTAGTCATTCAAGGCTGCGGTCTAAGAGTCCTTGCCAACACTGAGCACATTTCAATACATCTCACACAATACAAGAATGAAGAGCAACATTAAGGTGTGGCATAATAACACATTAGAAAGATCCATCAACTGTGCTGAGTGTCAAACTGCAGCAAGACCCACTCAGCTAGCTACTCGAATCCATTGGAGTCCCCATAGCCTGAGAGGAAGAAGGAACTGCAGTGGCTGCAGACGTGAGGTTGGTCATACTTCCTGCAGCATCAACAAGTGCTGTGTGGATGTCCTTAGCAAATATGACTTGATTTTTTATAGTAGATACATAATGAGCATACTTTGGTATGTCTGATGGCCTTTCACATGGTGTCACGGTGACTGGACTTGGTGTGTACCTATTAGATGCATTTATTTGTGCATGGAAGTCTATTGCTGTTTTCTGAAAAAGAAAACAAATTTATGTAGAAAGTTGACCAATACCAACCCCTTCAACATGATGATACTCTACATATTTTGCTGTCCCTAATTATGAGGGGCAAACTGGAGACTACACAAGCTTAATCAACCAAGATCCCATTTTCACCTGAATCTACCTTTCAGATGAATAATATTGTCTGATCTACATCCTTTTCAGTGAATGAGGAGGGAGGATCCTCATATAATGAAGTGGTAGGGGTACACTTGCATTGGTTGTCAGGCCCTGCTATGGAGGTGCTGTGCTGTGTCTTACTCCATTGCCTCTAACCCAAGCAGTGTGTTGGGGGACAGGGACCCTGTGTCCATAAAGAGCTAATATGGGAGTGACACTAAATGGGTTTTGGAAGGGTATGAGATGGGTGTAGGGTAAATATATGCTTTGACTCAACCACCCCTCTCTTAACCATTTCAGTGCGATGATGCCTACGTAGGTGTCATAATGTATGTGTTGGTACACACGGATGCCAGCGTCGGCATCTTGATTATAATTTTTGTAGTTGTACATGAGTTACTCCCAGATTCTGTGAACTGGTTTGACCATGTTTTCTGAATTTATCATTACTCAGAGTAAAAGAGAATGAGTAATATAGCATTGACTTTATATTCTATAATGTGAGTAGTGTAATGCATTGTACATATGACAGCCAATGAGAATTTGACTCGTACTGAAGTGGTTAAAGGCGGAAAAGCTTTAAGGCATATACAATTAAATATACATATACCATGGGCTTTTTCCCCCTTACAAGGGAGGCAGCCAAAGTCAAAGGCATAAATCCACTTCCACCCATTTCATTCCCACATACTCCACTCCCATTCACCATCCCTCCCTCCCTCTTTTCCTGGCTCCTCCTGGATGATGGGTCATCTCTGCATCTTGCCCACTGCCCTAGATCAGAAGCAATGTAGCAAGACAAAGCACATCCACAGCAAGGCAGCATCATTTAATTGGTGCCCCCACCCTCTCTGTCCCCTCGTGCAGAAAAGAGAAGACAGGGAGAAATCCCTTCCTGCCTTCTCCCTTCCTTGCTCAACAGACATCCCCCTCTTGCTCAATCCCCCTTTCACCCCATCTATCCATCTCATCCTTGGTCATCTTCTCATGTTTGCTCCATCCACCTCTGCCTTCTACACCTCTTTTACTAATCTTTCTTCACTCATTCTTTCCATGTGTCCAAATCATCCCAATACTCTTTTATTGGCCCTATCTGCCATCTCTTTTTCCACCCCGGCTCTCCTCCTCACCTCCTAGTTTCTCACTCTATCCAACCTTGTAACTCCTACCATACTTTCCAGACAGTGCTGTCGGCACAGTCATACCTTCATATAATCTCCTCTTTGCATCCATTCCCAATTGCCTATTTCTCATTACATTTTTTAATTCCCTTAAGGGCAGGTAGAGTGCCAGAGGACTGGAGGAGTGCCTGTACAGTTCTGCTTTACAAGGAAAAAGGGGACAAATGCGAGTGTAGTAGTTTCAGAGGGATCAGTTTCTTGAGTGTAGTTGGGAAGGCTTATGGTAGGATTTTGAGAGGATTAGGAGGGGAACAGTGTGGGTTTAGAAAGGGTAGTGGTTGTGTGGATCAGATTTTTGTGGTAAAATAGAAATGGGAGAAAGGTTTTGCAAAAGATAAAGATATTTTTTGGGCCTTTATGGATTTGGAAAAGGCTTATGATAGGGTAGACAGGAAGGCATTGTGGGAGGTTTTGCAGATATATGGGATCAGGGTAAAGCTATTTAGGGCAGTCAAGAGTTTTTACAAGAGTAGTAGAGCCTGTGTTAGAATTGGAAATGGAGAGATCAAGTGGTTTAAGGTAAAAGTGGAACTGTGTCAGGGATGTGTCATATCACCATGGCTGCTCAATGTGTACATGGATGGAATGGTGTAGGAGGTAAATGCAAAGGTAATGGGCAGGGGACTGAAGATGGTTTAACCACTTCGGTACAATGACGCCTATGTAGATGTCATGAGGTGCGAGTAGATATACAAGCATACTGGCATTGGCATCTTGAATATACAGTAATCCCTCCCGTATCCGGATCAACTGAGCCACGGCTGTGATGGATACACTGAGTTTCCAGATACACAGATTTTTTTTTAGCCATTATTATCAAAGAAAAAGAGGGTTAAAAAAAACAAAAAAAACTGTTATTGTGCCCAATACATTGTTATTTTATTGTAAATAAATGTATAAACACAAGTGTACATTAATGTGTATAAAAAAAAACACACACACAGTACATACTGTACAGTACTACATGATTATATCATGGTGTGGGCAGTGGCAGCAGTGGTGGTGATGGAGTTGACTGAGGTGTTGCTGTAGGAGAGCGAGTTGGTGGTGGTGATGAGTCATCACGAGTTCATGGTGGTGGTGATGATGACTCTTGACGAGTTGATGGCCCTGGTTGTGGTGAGTCCTCATGAGTTGATTTTGATGGTGGTGGTGGTGATGACGAGTCATGATGAGTGGATGGCCCTGTGCGTGGTGCGTCCTCACGAGATGATGATGTTACCTTGAAGAAGGTGTCCAGCTTGGTCTGCCTCGTAGGCCACTAGCTGTGTTTTCTGATCAGCATTTCTTGAATCATCCGTAATGATGAGGTGTAGCTGCGCATTTCTTCGTCAGCAGCAGGATGTTCAATAAAATCCAGGAGCACTTCAAGGCTTGCCCTGGCCTCAGAAAACTTAGGCCTTGCCTCAACAACAACCTCATCATTATCATCATCATCACTATCAGAGTGAGGCTCATCCGGGTGGATCACCACTACAGTAATTTCTTCTTCGGTTTGCAAGTGCATCCCAGGGTCCTTTGTCACACTCTAGCCAGTCTTGCATGTCCTCTTCTGTCGCCGCTTTACCTGGGATGGGGCATGGGGGAGGAAGGGTGTGGGACGTGCGGGCTGTTTGAATCATTCCAGATATGTTCGCCAGATCCTGGTCACCATTCGGATACTAGAGGGAACTCTGGTAGTTACAGGGCATCTGGATAGTGGCGAGTTCCGAATAATGGCGAACTGGATATGGGAGGGATTACTGTATATATATTTTTGCAGTTGTACATGAGTTATCCCCAGAATCTGTGAACTGGTTTGATCACATTTTCTGTGTTTACTATTACTCAGAGTACAAGAGAACAAGTAATACAACAGTGACTTTATATATTATAATGCATGTAGTGTGATTAACCATACCTTCAGTAGCCGATGCTGCATGTGAGAATTTGAGTTGTACTGAAGTGGTTAAGAAAATGGAGAAATGTAGAAGGTGAGCCAATTGTTGTTTGCTGATGACACTGCGCTTGTGGCAGGGTCAGAGAGGGGATTAAGGAAGTTAGTGACAGAGTTTGGGAATGTACGTAATAGGAGAAAGTTGAAGGTAAATATGGGTAAAAGCAAGGTGATGAGATGTACAAGGGGAGAGGATAGCAGCAATTTGGAAGTAAGTCTTCAAGGAGAGAGGCTGGATGTGGCAGGAAAGAGAGGAATGGAGGTGGAGGTAAATTGTAGATTGAGAGAAGCAAGTAAATGCCTTGGGGGATCAAAAAGTGTAATTCTAGTAATACATGTAAATAAATATTAATAAACTTTAAAAATACTCAAAATATAACACACATACCACAAATTTTGGTAAATCAGTCAACAAAATTTGTTAAATTACTACCACTAAATATGATCTCTGTACCAAGGGCTTTTCCCCCCTTATAAGGTAGGTGCTCTCTTTCTGCTTCTGACCCAGGGCAGTGGACAAGGTGCAGGGATGACCCATCATCCAGGAGGTGCTAAGATGAGAGGGAGGGTGGAGGGGTGTGGAGTGTATTCAGGGATGGAATGGGTGGGAATGATTTTATGCTTTTTCCTTTTTGGCTACCTCCCTTGTAAGGGGGAAAAAGCCTTGGTATATGTATGTATGTATAAGGGAGGTAGCCAAATCAAAAGGTATATACTCACTCTCATCCACCACCTTTTCCTCCCTCTCACCTTAGCTTCTCATGGATGTCGGGTTATCTCTGAGACCTGCCCACTACCCTGGGTTAGAGGCAATGCATCAAGACACAGCACATCCACAGCAAAGCTGCTTCACTTATCGGCAAAATTTTGCCTGACTGCATGCTTGTTTTATTGTGGCTTGTGTTTGTGCACATATCTGCCCCCTTCCTCATCCGAAAACTTCAGAGCAAAAGAAAATACGAGACCTTTGCTGTCTCTAGCCTAGGGGTTTATCACTCCAGTGATTTCGTTTTTCTTATTAAATAATTTTTTTGTCCGACTGATGTTGAGTTTGTATCCCGCTGTTTTTTACTTTTTACAAAGAAATGCAATTAGTCTGTCTGAATGCACCTGTTAAAGTAAGATCTGGACAATAGTTATTATTAGCAAACATAATAATTCCAAGTGATATTCATTGTAGATCTTTATACACATAAAATTCAAACCAGAAAGTGAAAGTTTACCATTAACTTGGCTTTTATTTACTTTTTCTTATTCCAATAATACAGTAAGTCCTCGTTATTCGGTACATATGCATTCCTGAAAACCTTACCGCAAATTGAAAATACTGTATACCGAACCCATTATAACATGTAATAATAGGATATGGCAGACATACCTTCTCCCTGCCCTTTCCTCTTCAAAATATCTAGCGGATACCGTATCTGTGAGTTTTTCTTACCATAAATAGAATCAAGGGTAGTAATTACCAAATACCGTAACTGTGAATTTACCAGATAAAGAATTACCATATAAGGAGGACTCACTGTATCTCAATATTAGCTATTTTTGCCTGTTACCAAGCTTTGTCAAACATGAATTATTTCTAAGTCCAACTGGAGGATTACCTTCTTTCTCAAAAGAAGAGAAGTTGATTTTCAGCTGCAAGGTGTGTCTTTCCAAGTCTTTTCTTATTAAGGGGCACATGTCAAGTCTAAACAACCTCAAACAGCACATGAAAAGATTGCATACTATCAAGTTCATACAGTTTGAGGAGAGGGTGAAGGCAGGTTCTTTTCACAGGAAATCTAGGCTTAGGCATCCTTAGATTTGAGAAGCTGCACTTCATTGAGCTCATTTTCACTCTCATCTCCCAAGAAAGCACACCAGCATAACGACTGCTGGCAATGGCATAATGGATTTATGGACTAACGGTACATATATACATATACCAAAGGCTTTTTCCCCCTACATGGGAGGTAGCCAAAAAAGAAAAAAGCATAGAAACCACTCCCATCCATTCCATTTCCTATATATTCCACTCCCCTCCACCCTCCTCCCTCCCTCTTATCTTGGCATCTCCTAGATGCATTCTTCTTAAATTAATGAAGTAATGATTAACAAAGTTAGCTTTTTGGTTAATGGTGCCCACCTCTGGTGTTCTAGAAGTAGTATAAGGGAGATTGTATTATTGTCTGGGGTTTGTTACTGTGGGGCACTGTAGTATGAGGTGTTTTGTGTCTTCTAAATGATGGTTGCATCTAGGACAGTTTGAATCTGAGGCCAAGCATGTTCTGTGTTAGTACTGTGTTAATGCTGGATGGTCCCCTGAATGCAGGTATGCCAGTATGGTTCTTGTCAGGTGTGGGAGGGTTTTCAACACAATATTTCTTCCCTAAGTGACTCATGGTCCCATCTAGGGGCTGTTGCCAGTTTCCTGGAAGCCACAGGTCTCCTGTAAGAGAGATCAGGGACAGCAGATTTACTGATATAAGGATGATTAAAAAAGAATAGCTGAAACAAGGGATAATAAAGATTAAAAAGTGACTAAGAAGTACTCTATGAGAAGAGATTTGTCTCTGAATACAGAAAAAACACTATGTAACTCAGGTCTATAGGAATGCTACTAACACTTCTAAAGTGTTAAATTCATATAACTATGCAGCCAATATCTAAGTGTGAGGCCTATAACATAAATATATACTCCATTATCAGGGAGTGAGCAACTCAAAACATGCACCAATTCTTTAAAGGAGAAAAATACAGTAAGGGGATTTCCAGTCCTTTCATAGCATACATGGGAATATGGTAGTGTCATTCTTATCCCCCTGCCACAGGAGTATGAGAAATGAAAAAGTGGTGTCCTTGGAGTGGCACAATAGTGATTATGGAACATAAAAAAACACAGGATAGGCAAATCTAAAGTGACTCAATATTCCTGTACGAGTAGAGATTTATTTCCCAATACTGTGTGAATGTTGCATGACTGATCTGTGGGGGAGTTACTTTAGTTCATAAAGCAGCGTTTCTCAACCAGGGTTCCCCAGAACCCTAAGGTTCCACAAAAGGTCCCTAAGGGTTCCACGAGAACAAATAAGCTAATGCACTTTTGATTTTTTATTTAATTTCATATATGTAATATAATTAAAGACACAAGACATATTCTTGGTTATTGTAATAATGTAATATAGACATCATCCTATCTGATCTATTATTACAATGAAAATAAAATGAGAAAGATATGGTATATATTTCGTTTTTTTTTTTTTTGTGAAGGGGTTCCTTGAGATATGCAATTTATTTTATAGATTGAGAAACGCTGTCCTAAAGTATCAACTGCATTTAACCATGTAAATGACATGGACCAATGATGGGTATCTACATGTGGTGGTCATGCAAGATTGACTGTCAAGCTGCCCATTTTCGAAACCTGTGAATCCTTACACCTCTATTAGAAGGTGCACCCTGATGGGCTGACATTTGGTCCCAGACTAGTCCCACCATCCCTCTTTCAATATCAACTGTGTTTCTTATACCTCTTCACATATGGTGAGCTGACAACTGGTGACTGTTCCCTTCTTCTACCACTTTCAGCCAATTATAGAGAAACAGCCCCACATCAATAACACAAACAACAAATCACCTTTGCAGGAGACAAATGGCTGGCAGGTAACTGGCACTGGCCACTGGAGAGGCCTATAGGTCACTTAGGTAAAAATATTGAGTTGTTGTCTATAGATACTTTTTCCTTTGGGGAAGAGGGGATTGTCTGTTGAGGAAGGACGGGAGAGGACAGAAGACAGGGGTGAATGGAGAATGGTTGTATATGGATGATGTTGTGATGCATGAGGTGGAATGGGCAGGGGGATGGGGGGTGAGGTAGTATGTATGAGCAAAATTTGATGCAGCCCGATGGGATTTCTCCCTGTCTTCTCCTTTTATGCATGGGGGGATGGAGAGGGGGGGGGGTCACCAATTTAATGAAGCGGCCTTGCTGTGGATATGCTGTGTCTGGCGACACTGCTTCTGACCCAGGGCAGTGGACAAGGTGCAGGGATGACCCGTCATCCAGGAGGTGCTAAGATAAGAGGGAGGGTGGAGGGGTGTGGAGTGTATTCAGGGATGGAATGGGTGGGAACGATTTTAAGCCTTTTCCTTTTTGGGGGAAAAAGCGTTGGTATATGTATGTATGTATATAGATAATGTGGGGCTGTGTAGGATGTGCTCTGTGGTTTCTGTATGAAGGCTGCATCTATGCAATTTGATTCTTAGGCTAGGCCTATTCTCTGCTGGTACTGTTTTAAGAGTTGGATGGTGTCCTGAACACAAGCATGCTAGTGAGGCTCTTGCTTCTCTTGAAAGGAATGTTTCTGTGGAGTAAGAGTATTAAATTTGATGGTCTGTCCTGAAGAGCTTGTTTTGTGTTCTGAATGATGTATATATTCTTTTTTGTGTGGATATGCTGTATGGTACAGGTGTTAGGTTGTAACATTTGAGTAGCTGATGCTGATGTTTTTTATTTTCCCCATTCAGCTGGTTGTACTTGTGTGGTGTAATGGGATTTATGATAATTGTTCAAGGCTCTAGCAAAGAATAGAAAACCTATCATTTTCATATGATATCCTAAGGAGAGCATTTTGTATTAGGAGTGCAGGTCATCCAGTGGGAAGGTTTTGGTGCATCCTGTCATCATTTTCAAAGCTTTATTTTGTATAGTTTGTAAAGTGTCTATACAAAATAAAGCACTGAAAATAATAACAAATTGCACCAAAACCACGCCACTAAAACACTTGTACTCATAAACCTAAATGCCCTCCATAGAATATCATTTGAACTAAACACTAATGTTCTCTCATATACAGATGACCTGACAATAACCCAGCACAGTAAATACACAATAGCAGCAAAGAACACTAAAACTTACTAGAATAAACTAAAACAATGGCTCAAAAATAAGAAACTGGAATCCCTATCCCAGATAACAACAGTGATGTTGCTCACGGCAGAGAACCATGAAAAAAGTAATATTTAATTACCAAATTCTTCCACTGGAAAAGAACCCTAAAATTCTAGGCCTCACATATGATACCATATGATTTTCAGCTCAAATATCAAGGACCTGACAGCAAAACTCAACAATGAAACAAACCTACTTAAATTCATTGCAAGCACTAACTTTGGACAACAGAAAGAAACTCTTAAGAACTTTCTTCAAACAATTCATAAGAGTCGCCTTTGTTTATGCCTCCACAGTATGGTTCCTAACAAAGAAAGAACACAAACAATTTACAAATTTTACAGAATGGAGCATATATAACCTACCTATGTACCAAAGACTTCTTCCCCTTTAAAGGGGAAGTGCCAATAAAGGCACTCACCCACTCCCATCCACCACCCTTTGTTTCCCTCTCATCTTAGCTCTTTGTGGATGAAGGTCATCCCTGTCCCCTACCCACTGCTCAGGTCAGAAGCAATGCAATAAGACACAGTACATCTACAGAAGGGCTGCTTCACTTCCATGGCAACCCTTCCTCCTCATCCCCTCATATGGAAAACAGAGAAGATGAGGAGAAATCCCTTTGGGTGGCTTCAAATTATCATTCATACACACTCATTCTCCACTCACTCTTATATTCCCTTCTTGCTCAAAGCCCCTTTTAACCTTTTGAATATAATGATGCCTATGTAAGCATCATGAGCTGAGAGTGGGGTACATGAGAATGCCGACATCGGTTTCCTGATTATACAATGGAAACTCGCTTGACAAGCATAATTTGTTCCCGAATCTTACTTGTAATGTGAAACACTTGTTAAGCGAAAAAAAATTTCCCATAGAAATCAATGTTAAATACATGCTTAACCCCTTCACTCCGGGCCAAAATCTCGTGGGCAGCATTAGCTGCCAGACATGCGATGCTGCGTCATAATACTCGCATTATAAAAAATAAAGTCACCTCTGTATTGCTCGTTCTCTTTCACCTGTGTATTTTGGTAACCATAGAAAATATGATGAAGCCAGTTTACAGAGTATGGGGGTCACACAGGTACAACTACAATATATGTAATCAAGATGCCGACATTGGCATCCTAGCATACCCACTTGCTCCTCATGACGCCTATGTAGGCGTCATTGTATCGAAGGGGTTAAGAAAAAATACCCCAAAACAATTTGTAATATCTACATACATACATATACCAAGGCTTTTTCCCCCTTACAAGGGAGGTAGCCAAAAAGGAAAAGGCATAAAATCATTCCCACCCATTCCATCCCTGAATACACTCCACACCCCTCCACCCTCCCTCTTATCTTAGCACCTCCTGGATGATGGGTCATCCCTGCACCTTGTCCACTGCCCTGGGTCAGAAGCAGTGTCGCAAGACACAGCACATCCACAGCAAGGCCGCTTCATCAAATCGGCGACCCCCCCCTCTCCGTCCCCCCATGCATAAAAGGAGAAGACGGGGAGAAATCCCTTCGGGCTGCGTCAAATTTTGCTCACACATTCTACCTCACCCTCCATCCCCCTGCCCATTCCACCTCATGCATCACCACATCATCCATATACAACCATTCTCCATTCACCCGTCTTCTGTCCTCTCCTGTCCTTCCTCAACAGACATTCCCCTCTTCCCCAAAGCCCCCTTCACCCCATCCATCCACCTCATCCTAGGACGTCCCCTCATGTTCACTCCCTCCACATCTGCCTTCCATACCTCTTTTACTAGTCTTTCTTCACTCATTCTTTCCATGTGTCCAAACCATCCTAATACTCTTTCATCAACCCTATCTCCCAACTCCCTTTCCACTCCTGTTCTTCTCCTCACCTCCTCATTTCTCACTCTATCCAGCCTAGTAACCCCCATCATACTTCTCAGACACCTCATCTCAAACACATTCAAACTCCTTCTCTCTTCCTCTCTTATGTTCCATGTTTCTGCTCCATACAGTGCTGTCAGCACAATCACTCCTTCATACAGTCTCCTCTTGGCATCCATTCCCAAATGTCTATTCCTCATTACACTCTTCAACCCACCAAGGCATTTATTCGCTTCTCTCAATCTACATTCTACCTCCACTTTCACTCCACCTTTTCCTGCAACATTTGCACCCAAGTATCTAAAACTATCCACTTCCTCCAGTCGCTCTCCCTTAATGCTCACTTCCAGTCTACTGCCACTTTCACTCCTTGTACATCTCATCACCTTACTTTTACCCACATTTATCTTTAGCTTTCTTCTATCACATACTCTCCCAAACTCTGTCACCAACTTCCTCAGTCCCTCCTCCGATCCTGCCACAAGCGCAGTGTCGTCTGCAAACAACAGCTGGCTCACCTCCCACTTTTCTCCATTTTCTTTAACCATCTCCAATCCCTGACCCACTACCCTTGCATTTACCTCTCGCACTACCCTATCCAAGTATAAGTTGAACAGCCAGGGCGACATAATGCATCCTTGATGAAGTCCCACCTTTACCTCAAACCACTCACTCTCTCCATTTCTAATCCTGACACAAGCTCTACTACTCTCATAAAAACTAATAATAATATCTAAAATAGTTTTTTAAATTACTAACTCAAAAAGATAAAAAGATTTTAATGTACAATAAATAAACCTGGGAAAGAATAAATAATTAGTAAAACAGAATAAAAATAAATATAAACACTTGCAATTTATGAAAAAAAGAAGGTAGCTCCTGGCTCAAGGGAGACAGAAACAGGGAGAATATTATTGAGGTGAAGGAAGAAAATCTTCCATCAAGGGAGCTTCCTCTTCACTTGCTGCTATAATAGTCTCACCTGACTCACTAACTTTAAATCTTTTAGGAACATTGGCACAACTGGCACTTTCTTTACGATCCTTTTTCACTAGAAAACTGTCTAGACATCTGTTTTTGTCTATGCTTCTAATTTTGGCAAAAATGTGACACAGAATTATTATTAAAAAAAATTGTAGAGTGCATACCCACTGCCTGATTAGGGTGATACTTCTCAATGTACGATGAAACAGTTTCTCATACTTTAAGCATCTCCCTTATTGCACTGGAAGGTTGTTGCTCTGCTGAGCCTGTTACCTCCTCCTCCCCTGACAAAATCTCCTTCACAACTTCTTGCTGTGAAACAGAATGCAACTCCATAAGATCTTTGGTGGTTAGCTCCTGTCTATGCTCCTTCATAAACTTGTTGATGTCATTGTTATCCACTTCCAGCCCCATGGTCCTGGCCAAAGACACAATCTCCTTGACTGCATACTCCACAGGCACTGACTCGAGCTCCTCAAAGTCACATTCGACAATGCTATCCAGCCAAAGCTTCTTCCAAGCCAAAATAAGGGTTCTCTTGATGACTCCCTCCCATGCCTTGTCGATCATCTTGAGGTAGGCAACAATGTGGAAGTGGTCTTTCCAAAACTCTCTGAGAGTGAGATTGGTCCCCTCAAAACAACACTTGAAGAATGTTTTAGTGTAGAGATTCTTAAAGTTTGAGATGACCTGCTGGTCCATGGCCTGGAGTAAAGGGGTGGTGTTGGGAGGCAGGAACTGGATCTTGATGAACTGAAATTCATCGAGGAGGTCATCTCCTAGACCTGGAGGATGGGCAGGAGTGTTGTCCATAACAAACAAGACATGAAATGGCAGATTCATCTCAGAAGGGCCAAACACCTTATTGATCCAATCAGTAAAAAGGTCACCCAAGCCTTAATGTTGGACCTCCACATCACACTTAGCCTGCTCTTCTGGACTTTACATTTCTTGAAGGCTTGTGGATTTTCTGAATGGTAAATGAGCAGCAGTTTCACTCTCAAATCACCACTTGCATTGGCACAAGACATCAACATAAAATGGTCTTTCATTGGCTTGTGGCTGGACAATGTCTTCTCCTCTACTATTATATAAGTTCGCTTCAGCATCTTCTTCCAGAAAAGACCTGTTTCGTCGCAATTAAAAACCTGCTGCGACACGTAACCCTCGGAATCCACTAGCTTCCCAAAGTCACCAATGAAGTTCTCTGCTGCCTTTGTGTCAGAACTTGCTGCTTCGCCATGACTCACAAAGCTGTGGATGCCAATTCTTCTTTTAAATTTCTTGAACCACCTATGGCTTGCCCTGAATGCTTCTTCTTTGTCCACTGCTGCTCCTGGCATTTTCTTAACAAAGTTGGTGAAAATTACTTTCTCTTTCTCACAAATGATGCTCTTGTTAGTAGTGTTCCCTTGCATTTGCTTTTTATTGAGCCACATGAAAAGCAAATCTTTAACATCGTCAAGAATATGTGGTCATCACATAGATATTTTTGTCATATCCTTTGATGCATGTATCTCCTTAATCTTGTCTTTGTTCTTGAAGACAGTGCAAATTGTTGATGTAGTCTGACTGTATGTGTGTGCTAGGTCAGCCACGCTCACACCTCATTCTCATTTCCCAATTATTTTACGTTTCACTTCTACAGTGATTTGTTTTCTCTTATCCTTGTTTTTTTTGTGTGTATTTTTTTTGGGGGGGTGGGGATATTTTTGCAAGTGAACTTTCCTCTAAGAAAAAAATAAAAATAAATAAATAAATAAAAATAAATCACAGCTAATGCATCTGAACACAAGTTTGGAAAATGTATGATCACAAGCGACATTAAGATGTTAGTAAAACAAATGCTAAACCAGACTGATAGCAGAACTTCCCTGTAACACAAAAAGAATGCTCACTCCCTATATATGTGTCCAGCTCCCATCACTGGCTTCATAATGAATGTATATAACAAATTGATCTGTGACACATTATTTCACCACTAATCAATCATCACATTAAAATTTGTATTGTTTTCAATTGCGCTTCATGATCTACTTAGTTACCACAATGCAATTATTACAATATGGTTGGAAAATATCCAGAAGTGCATCTGCAGAAAATTTATTACAAATATATGTTTTCTATTGTTTTGGACAATAGTATGACACTTTTCTACTATGATATTTTTGTCTACAATGTCATATTTTTGAGTTATGCACCCCACCCTTACAATTATACTAGTAAAATATGAAAAAAAATTCAAAACAACAAAAATGGGGTTATAAATCATTGTGGACAATTCTACATCTCTTTAGTTCCATGAAATTTCTGTTAGAAATCCTTGTTTTTGAGGTATGCCACCCCCTTCCCCTTCATAGTTTTGGGAGTGAGAGCTTGGGAGCTAGGAATTACATACATACATATACCAAGGCTTTTTCCCCCTTTCAAGGGAGGTAGCCAAAAAGGGAAAGGCATAAAAACACTCCCACCCATTTCATCCCTAAATACACTCCACACCCCTCCCACCCTCCCTCTCATCTGAGCAGCTCCTGGATGACGGGTCATCCCTGCACCTTGCCCACCGCCCTGGGTCAGAAGCAGTGTCGCAAGACACAGCACATCCACAGCAAGGCCGCTTCATTTAATTGGCGACCCCCCCTCTCCGTCCCCCCTTGCATATAAGGAGAGGACGGGGAGAAATCCCTTCGGGCTGCGTCAAAATTTGCTTACACATACTACCTCACCCCCCCGCCCATTCCTCCTCATGCAAACACAACATCATCCATATACAACCATTCTCCACTCACCTCTGTCTTCCGTCCTCTCCCTTCCTTCCTCAACAGACATTCCCCTCTTCCCCAAAGCCCCCTTCACCCCATCCATCCACCTCATCCTAGGACGTCCCCTCATGTTCACTCCCTCCACATCTGCCTTCCATACCTCTTTTACTAGTCTTTCTTCACTCATTCTTTCCATGTGTCCAAACCATCCCAATATTCTTTCATCAACCCTATCTCCCAGCTCCTTTTTCACCCCTGTTCTCCTCCTCACCTCCTCATTTCTAGGAGCTAGGAATTGGGGAAGTAAAAGATGAGTGGGTAATTCTAATCTGACCAACTAAACCAAACCCAACCTAGTCTACCCAATCCCACACATGCATAACCTAGTATTGTAGCTACCGTGTTCAAACTAAAGGCAGGAGTCATGGCCCCACTGGATAAACGCTGATTGGCAGAAAGAGTCCCATGACACTCATGGTTACATACGATTGGCTAGAAAGAAAATAGGCATAACTTGAAAATGAGCCGCTTATTACGGAAATGCCATAGAAGAAAAGTGTGTTAGAATAGTCCAAAATAATAGATAATCATGGTTTTATAATTGAATTTGCTGCAGGTGTAATACTGGATATTTTTTATGCACTCATCAGCTGAGTTACTTGAAAACTACAAGATTTACTGGATTTTAAGGGAAAATTTAAGACTCCAAGGTCGAAGTAAAAAAAATTCAAGATCTAGTAGAAAATATCAAGCAGTGGCAACACTGATGGAGAAGCAGATGGGAACAAGCTAGCTATGAGTCACAAAGAGATGCTCCTTGTGAATTGTGGCTAGCTAGGTAGAAAGGAGCCTTCATGCTGAGCATACAAATCACAAAATGTCGCTTGTTAAGTGAGTAAAATTTTCTCTAAAAATTTTGCTCATGTGAATCACTCATTATGTAAGGTGCTCATTAAGCGAGGTTTGACTGTATTTATTTTGTTGTAGCTGAGTGAGCCCCATATTCTGTGAGCAGGCTTGATCACAATTTCTGTGATATTACATTAATTCAGGGTGAAAGAAACAAGTATACAATAAGTCCTCATTATACAGTACATATGCGTTCCTGAAAACCTTACCGCAAATTGAAATTACCATATACCGAACCCATTATATCATGTAATAATAGGATATGGCAGATGTACCTTCTCCCTGCTCTTTCCTCTTCAAAATATCTAGCGGATACCGTATCTGTGAATTTTTCTTACCGTAAATAGAATCGAGGGTAGTAATTACCAAATACCGTAACTGTGAATTTACCGGATAAAGAATTACCGTATAAGGAGGACTCACTGTATCAACAGTAACTTTATGTTTTGTAATGTGCATATTGTGATGAATCATCATACATTAGGCAACCTGATGTGCGTGCAAATATCTGACTCATATTGAAGAGGTTAACTCCATCCATCTCATCCTCAGACATCTCCTTAACTCCATCCCCCTCTGTTTTCCACACTTTTTTTTGCTAATCTTTCTCCACTCATTCTTTCCATGTGCCCAAACCATCCCAATAATCCTTCATCAGCCCTATTTGCCAACTTCTTTACATAATAATGAGTGATGATGATTCAGTTTAGTGTCATGAACTCCTCCCTATCAGGTGGCTAGGGCGGTGCCCCTTACAGAGGACTTTGTGATAGTGATATGGTTTAACGTCACAAACTCCCCCCTATCGGAAGACTAGGATGGTGCCCCTCATAGAGGGCTTTGTAGCTAGAATGGCATTTAATGAACCATGCCCTTGGTCCAGCTTGCCCATAGCAGGGTCTGAACTGCCATCACCTCAACTAAGTAGTAACAGTCTAGCCCATTCAGCCAGTGACCATCTTTTGGACATCTGCTCATAGAATCCTCTCCATAGAACACCACATGAAAATAACAGGAACATAATTCTTTGTCAGAATACTCAACACCACACACCATCACACTATATCTCACAAGCACCACCAACAGGAGAGAAAGAGAGAGAGAGAGAAAAAAATTATGGCAACAAAGCATTCACACAAAACACACTAAACAAGCCCTTCAAGACAGATCACCAAACTAAGTAATCTACCAACAACCCCCAGACATTACATATATACATATACCAATGGCTTTATCCCCTTTACATGGAAGGTAGCCAAAAAACAAAGGCATAACATCCACTCCCACCCATTCCATCCCCACATATTTCACTCCCATTCACCTCCCTCCCTCTCTCTTATCTTGGCTCCTCCTGGATGACAGGTCATCCCTGCATCTTGCCCACTGCTGCCCTGGGTCAGAAGCAATGGAGCAAGACACAGTACATCCACAGCAAGGCCACTTCATTTAATCAGCGACTGCCCCTCTCCATCCCCTCATGCAGAAAAAGAGAAGATGAGGAGAAATCCCTTTGGACTGTCTCTGAATATCATTCACACTTGCTTCCTCACCTCCCATCTCCCACCCATTCCCTTCCATGCATCACAACATCATCCTTAAACAACCATTCTCTACTTACCCCTATCTTCTGTCTTCTCCCATCCTTCCTCCAACGACATTCCCCTTTTTCTCAATGCCCCTTTTACCTCATCCATCCATCTCATTCTTGGTCGCCCCCTCATGTTCACTCCTTCCACCTCTGCCTTCCACACCTCTTTTACTAATCTTTCTCCACTCATTCTTTCTATGTGCCCAAACCATCCAATACTCTTTCATCAACTCTATCTCTCAACTCCCTCTCCACCCCAACTCTCCTCATCACCTCCTTGTTTCTCAATCTATCCAACCTAGTAACCCCTACCATACTTCTCAGGCATTCTATCTCAAACACATTCAAACTTCTCCTCTCTTATATTCCATGTTTCTGCCCCATATTGTGCTGTTGGCACAATCACTCCTTCATACAATCTCCTCTTAGCATCCATTCCCAAATGTCTATTTCTCATTACATTTTTTAACCCCCCAAGGCATTTACTTGCTTCTTTCAATCTACATTCTGCTTCCATTTTCACTCCTTCCTTTCCCACAATATTTGCACCCAAGTATCTAAAGCTATCCACTTCCTCCAATCTCTCTCCCTTAATACTCATTCCCAATTTGCTGCCACATTCTCCCCTTGTACATCTCATCACTTTACTTTTAACCACATTTAACTTCAACTTCTTTCTTTCACACACTTTCACAACCCCTGTCACTAATTTCCTTAATCCCTCCTCTGATTCTGCTACAAGTGCAGTGTCGTCAGCAAACAACAACTGGCTTATCTCCCACTTTTCTCCATTTTCTTTAACAATCTTCAATCCCTGCCCCGTTACCCTTGCATTTACCTCTCGCACCACCCCATCCATGTATAAATTGAACAGCCAAGGTGATATAACACATCCCTGGTGAAGTCCCACCTTTACCTCAAACCACTCACTCTCTCCATTTCTAATTCTAACACAGGCTTTACTACTCTTGTAAAAACTCTTGATGGCTCTTAAGAGCTTTCCTCCTATCCCATATATCTGCAACACAGTGTCTTCCAAATCCTTAAAGCCCAACATAAAAAAAAACTTTCTACATCTGGTAAAATCTGGAGAGCTGGGGTGGAAAAGGAGATGGAAGATAGGGCTGATAAAAAAAGTATTGGGATGGTTTGGACACATGGAAAGAACGAGTGAAGAAAGATCAGTAAAAGAGGTGTGGAAAACAGATGTGGGGGGAGTGAACTTGAGGGAATGGCTGATGATGAGATGGATAGATGGGGTGAAAGGGGTGTTGAGCAAGTGGGGAATATCTGTTGAACAAGGATGGGGTGAAGGCAGGAGATAGGGGTGAGTGGAGAATGGATGTGTACAGATGATACTGTGTTGCAAGGGAGGGGATGGAGAATAGGGGTTGGGAGTGGTGACATATGAATATTTTAATGCAGACTGAAGGGATTTCTCCCCATCTCTTTTTTCAGCATGAGGGGATGGGAAAGGGGGGTCACCAATTAAGTGAAGTGGGTTTGCTATGGATGTGTTGTGTCTTGCTCCATTGCTTCTGATCCATGTGGAGCTGAGAGAGAGGAAAGGGTGGTGGATATGAGTGGGTACTTGTCTTTTGAATTGGCTACCTCCCTGTAATGGGGAAAAAGCCTTGGTATATAGATAGACATCTGGTAAAAACCAATCATATTTGTGCTCAGGACACCATCCAGCATTGAAAAAGTACCAATACAGAATAGGCCTGCCCACAGATTCAAACTGCCCCAAATGCAAATACAGAAAATTTAGACCACTCCATGCTATAACACCCCAATCCCTAAACAACACAATATATCTTCCTTAAATGACTTGTAAACCTGCCCAGACACTGTTGCTAGTTACCTGAAGGCTGTAAGTCTTTTGCAAGTGACCAAGGGTAATGTACCGATTGATTGACTGTAAAGTATTTATGTTTACTTTGCTGATTGTAAGGAATCAATGACTTCTACATGAGGTGCAGCCATGAGGAGCTGGTACCTGGTTTATGGAAGAGGTTCAGAAAAGTAAATAAATGTCTGGGGGAATGAAAAGTGTCATGAAAAACAGGTATCTGGGAATGGACACAAGAATATTCTGCGAAGAGGAGCTTGTGCCCATGCCACTGTAAGGAGTAAATATATAGGGGGCAGAAAGGAAGAACATTACATGTTTGAGATGGACTGTTTAAGAAATATGGGAGTGCTATGAAGATGGATACAGAGTAAAATGAGGAGTTGTGGCAAAGAGTGGGGATGGATAGAGCTGATAGATAGGGTTGATCAAGAAAGATTGGGATTGTTTGGGTATATGGAATAAGTGAAAAAAAAAAAAAGTGTGCATGGATGAGGTGGATGGAACAAACTTGAAGGGATGATCAATAATGAAGTGGATGGACAGGATGAAAGGGGCACTGGGTGCAAGAGGAATGTCTATAATGTAGGGAAGGGTGAGGCCAAGAGATAGGTGGGAGTGGAGAATTGTTGTTAATGGATGCAGCCTGAAGAGATTTTTTTTTGTCTGCTCTGTAAGTTTTCAAGTGGATGAAGGGTGGGGTGGGGGTGTTGCTATGTAATGAAGCACTAGGGTTAAACCATCTTTGGGTGTCAGGCCCTGGTGTAGAGGTGCGATGTCTTGCTGCATTACTTCTCACCTGAGCAGTGAGGTTTTTGGATGTGTGTGAGATGAGTGAAGTGTGGCTATATGCTTTGATTTGGACACACACCACCCTTAAAGGGGAGGCTGAGTCAAAGCACATACCCACATCATACAAATAAATGACCATTTAATGCCCCTCTCATCTCAGCACCTCATGAATGAAGGTGTTGACACACTGCTCAAATGAAAGACAATTCAGTGAGGCACAGTGCTTCCACAGCACAGTCTGACAGCTGGAGCTAATTTACCTCCAACACTTCATTACATAGTGATCACCCCTCTTCCTCACCTATTCAAAACACTTTCAAGAGAACATGAGAACATCTCTTTAGGGCAACATAATCCTTTTACCAATTTACAATCTCCTATTCATTCTTTGCACATTCCCCTGCTCAACATTCATCATGCACCCAATATAACAAATGTGAATGAGTGATTCTTTCAATAATTGCATAAAAAATGCTTCAGCCTGGCTACACAGTCACTATCATGTCTTCATGTGAATCTAATTTTTTTCTCAACCAGGAGGGAAAAAAGTTTTAATAGATTATAATGTTAAAAGTGAGTGTCTGGGCCCAATTTGGAGACCAGGTACTGGCCCCACAGGGGCATATCTCCTAGCAGAGGTAGAGTTAGGCTGACACCTTTGCAAGCAGGAGGCTTCCCGTTGTAACCATTACTAACCATCACCTACCATGCATGTGATCCACATACATGCGACAGAGCACTCACTCCCTCTTGCCAACTTTGCTTTCCCAGAACAAGCACCTTACCACAGCGCCTAACTCAGACAACACAATATCACCACACGAAGATGCCTAATGTCACCAGAGAAAAAAATAAACCCACTTTATCATACCTGCCCTAATTATATTACCCATAAGCTAACATAAACATACCATGTCTAACCATACCCACCAACCATATGACTAACCCCCATAAGTAGAACTAACTCCAATGCTTAAGAATAGCGAACTAACACCTTTATATGCAGATCCCCTTTGTAACCAAGACACCAGAGCTGGCCAGGTCAAGTGCCTGCCAGACTGATCTGCCCAGGTCACACACCTGGCAGAGGGCAGACATCTGCCCAAGGCTGTGCCCAAGGTTAAGGCCAGGCACTTACTGTATTTTGCCCAAAGGGCCCATATATAGTCTGTTGTTAATTACCCAGATTATTTTTAATAAATAGAAGTAACTCCAGCTTGGAGTTTATCTCGCCTGCATTAAGTCCACCTTATGTAGCCACAACCATTTAATGGCTACATTGGCAACAGCCCGTTAGGGGTTACACCCATTCTTCTCAACTGGATCTTCAGTGTTCATCAGGTTGGCAGTGCTGCCACTTTCCAGAATGCTTTGTAGCTAAAAACATCCAAGCCTACTTGGACAAAATAGAACAACAGCTTTCAAACAATAGAATGGAGGCCTCCCCTAAAAAATCATCAGTAATATTACTCACTCCAGACAATGCTGAATCAAAGAAACAACCAATAGTAAATCTGAATGGCCTAATCCTTTCATTGGAAAAGAACCCAAAAATTCTATGTCTCACTTTTGATACATGACATTCAGCCCACATATCAGAGCTGACAGTGAAAACCAACAAGAAAATAAATATATCAAAATCAGTTGCAATCATGTGTTTTAGACAGCAGAAGGAAATATTAATCACTGTCTATAGATAGTTCTTGAGAAACACACTTGAGTATGGTTTCACAGCATGTTTCCCAACAATTAAGAAGACAAGCAAAGATATTGTACAGATGATATTAAATTAGGCATTGTGAATAATAGCAAGATATACAAAAGTTGTTCCAGTGGAATGCCTTTATGTGAAGACCAGGATTTTCCTATGGAACATCACACAATTCTTTGCAGGAGCCCTCAACCCTGTTCACCCATCTCACTGCATCACAGAAACATACCCATATGAATACAAAAGAAAAACTATATCAACAGCACACAACTCAAACATCTGAAAGTCTTCCAGTAGCATCCATACAGGAACACATTCATGATCAGATCACAAAACAGGCACTCCAGGACAGACCATCAGACCTCTGGACAATGGCCCTCTAGAGATCCTTCCTAAGAGAAGTGAGGACCATACTTACATGATTGTGTTCCGTCCAGCCCTAAGACACAAAGTGGGCCTCAGAAGCAACCATAACAGAGAGTGAACACATCTTCCACTGATCAACCCCTCTCACCATACCCAGACATCAATAATGTTTCTTCCTTGAGTGATGAGAGAGAGAGAGAGAGAGAGAGAGAGAGAGAGAGAGAGAGAGAGAGACAGACATGGCAAACACTCTGAGTACATATAGGCCAACGGGGAAGAGAGAGGAGAGAGAGGGAGGGGTGGGTGGTAGGTGGAGAGAGAGAGGGAGAGAGAGAGAGGGGAGAGAGAGAGAGTGAGACTTGGTGGAGAAAAAGGAGGACATTTCGGACAGTTTGAGAGAGAGAGAGGGGGACACTCCATAGAGAGAGAGAGAGAGAGATGGATGATAGGAGGGGCGAGAGAGAGAGAGAGATGGTTTTGAAGCTTTGAATGGCGCCATTTGAGTGATGAGAGAGAGAGAGAGAGAGAGAGAGAGAGAGAGAGAGAGAGAGAGAGAGAGAGAGAAAACATGGGGTAATGGATCAAATGATTTATTTATAATGTTAACAGAATTTTTTTATATCTTACCAAGTTGAATTCCATTTGATCACATAAAGCATAAAACTTTTCGTAACTTTCTTCAAATTTTGCATGGGTAACTTCTCCAGCTTTTCTGTAAAAAGACACAAGAGCATATATGAGTAACTACAAGCAAAATGACAAAAAGAAAGTAGAGAATACATACCATTAGGCAGCACATTATCTAAAACTATTATATAGTCAAGTCATTTTCTTATATGCCATAAATATACATATTCATGTATAAAGTATGATCAACCTGATCAATCTGCAGTGAATACTGTCAACTTACAACAATCCTTGATCTACTTGACTATTATTATATATATTTTGTCCTGCATATCGAAGTGTATCCTGAAAATAAAACTAGGGTTAAAATTGTGCAAACAATGGCCATTTCTACATAATTGATGACAATACAGCTAAGATCGGAAGGGAATTTTTTTTTTTGGATGGGTGTAGGGTGACTATATGCTTTGCCTTGGCCACCTCTTGTATAAGGAAAAAGGGCTTTTTGGTATAAGTATGTATGTATGTAAGCAAGCTGTAACATGAAAAAACATTTGTTACAGATGTATATGATAAGGGGAAGTCTTTTCAGGATAGTCATTTTTTTATGTGAGTAGTAGTAGTATGTGTGAGGGTAGGGATTGGATAGTGAGTGGTTGAAGAAGGTGGGGTTGTGTCTGGAATGTACAATGTGTCATCTGTTGTTTGTGGATAACACTGCTAGCTGAGTCAGAGGATAGGATAAAGCAGTGGCTGAATCCAGGAGGGTTTGAGAAAGGAGAAAGCTGAAAGTAAATGTGGGCTAAAGTAAGGTGGCAAGATGTAAATGGAGGGATAGTGGTGTGGGGGTTAGAAGTCAGTTTATAAAGTGAGAGGTTGGAGGAAGTGAAGAATTTTAAGTATTTTGGGGTCACAATTAACAGGGAATGAAAGAGTGGGGGTGGAAGTGAATTATCTAGTAAGGGAAGTGAGTAAATGTCTGGGGGAATGAAAAATATTGTGAAAAATAGGTATTTGGGGATGACTACAGAGAAAACTCTATGATGGAATGATTGAGCCCATGGCACAGCATTACGCAGACTTAGAATCTGAGGGCAGAAATGAAGAGCCTATTGAGGAAGGAAGGGAGAAGGTAGAGGATATGGGTGAGTGGAGAATGGTTGTATATGGATGATGCTGTGATGCATGGAAGGGAGTGAGTGGGGGATAGGGGGGTTAGGTAGTGGTTTTGTGTGAATGATATTTTGATGCAGCCTGAAGGGATTTCTTCCCATCTTCTCTTTTTCTGCATGAGGGGATGGAGAGGGGGGTCGACAATTAAATGAAGTAGCCTTGCTGTGGCTGTGCTGTGTCTTGCTGCATTTCTTTTGACCAAGGGCAATGGGTGAGATGCAGAGATGACCCATCATCCAGGAGGAGCCAAGAAAAGAGAGAGGGAGGGAGGGAGGGAGGGAGGGAGGTGAATGGGAGTGGAGTGGATGGGGATGAAATGGGTGGAAGTGGAATTATGCCTTTTGACTTTGGTTACCTCCCTTGTATGGGGGAAAAAAGTTCTTGGTATATGCATGTATATACAATGGAGTCCCCCATTAGGCAATACTCACCTTGATCTCCTCATTTCCCAACACCATCAATTCCAGAATATAACACCAAAGCACTTACCAATGCAGGTGACCTCATGATAACCCAGCATAGCAAGTACTACATAGTTGATGGGAAAATACAAACCTACTTAGACAAGCTAAAAATAAAAGAATGGAAGCTTCGCCTCAAAAAGCATTATTACTATTACTCAATCCACACAACAATGAATCAAAGAAACATCCAATAGTAAAACTGAACGGCTTAACCTTTTAGCCCTCATATGAAAGACATGACAGTGAAAATTAAGAATACGAGAATCAACACCATGTGAGATTGAAACCTTTATTGGTACAACGTTTCGCTTGTTACATCTTTTTCAAGTACAGACATATGGCAAACACTCTGAGTACATATGGGCCGACGGGGAAGGAACTGGGAGAGGTTATCAGGGAGGGGTGGGTGGTAGGTGGAGGGGCAGAGGGGTGTGTGTGAGAAGGGGATGGGTGGGACTTGGTTTATACTAAAATCAGTAGTAATCATAGGCTTTGGACAGCACATGGAAACTAAATACAGTCTATTGAGAGTTCTTGAGAACCACACTCAACTATGCTTTCACTGCAAGGTTCCCAAGAATTTGGAAAACAAATACATACATCTTACAAACTATACAAAATAAAACATCAATAATACTAACACAGTGCACCAAAACCACTCCAGGAGGACATCTACACATAGAAACCAAACTCCTTACCATAGAACATCGCATGAAAATGATAAGCACACAGCTCTATGCAAGAACCCTCAACCCTACTCATCCATTTCACTATGCCACACAAACACAACTGACTAAATGCAACAAAAACTACACCAGCAGTATATTACTAAAACATCTACAACAACCTTTCACCTGGATAACACAACACATCCATGCAAAAACACTTTCACACTCAGATTACAAAACAAGCACACCAAAACTGACCACCAAACACTGCTATTCATCAAAACCCTTCAGACAATTGCCTCACAGAAAAATTCCTCTTATGAGAAGCAAGAACCACATTTGCATGACTGTGCTTAGGTTACCACCCACCATTAAGACAATAACAACAAAGAAAAGGTCTAGCAACAGAAACATCCCCATATGCAGCCATCACATAGAAGACATTGAACACCTCATCTTACACTGCCCGACCCTAGCATTACCCACACAACAACACAACATTTCTTCCCTACATGACTTTGGGTCAATCCAGTGGCTGCTGCCAGTTACCTGGGAGCTGTGGGTCTTCTGCAAGAAAGACCTGGGGCTATGGATTCAATGATTTATGTTACTGTTGCACATCAAGAACATTACTGGTACCAGTATCCCTGCAGGACCACACTAGTCACTTCTCTCCAATCTAATATCTCACTTTTCACCACTCTTCATATGGCTCTCTCTTTGAGTGAGATCAAAATAACAAAGTCATGAAAACTGTTCATATATAAAAGACAACAAAATGGCTGGCACAAACTTACCATTAATGTATCCTTTAACTGACCATATAAACTTTTAATTTTGCTGATGTTATCAAGTTTTTGTTCCTGTTGCATAGGCTGCTGTTGTGGTTGTCCTGGACCTTGCTGCTGTTGTTGTTGTTGTTGCTGTTGTTGTTGTTGCTGCTGCTGTTGTTGTTGCTGCTGCTGCTGTTGTTGTTGACCAGCTTGTTGCATACCTATAAGTATGTCAAGAAAAGAATTCTGCACTCATGTACACCACTGGTTTTCTCCATAACTCTAATGTCAGTCCATTGACACTGTGGACTAACCAACAACAGCTCCCAATGTACATAAAAAACATGTATAATTGATTTCATTGAGTAGATTGAAAGATATAATCACTGGGTCAATTTGTTTATCATACCTTGGATGATAAATAGTATAGTCTTTAAATCCAAGACATATGCTATGGTAATTATCAATAGTTAATAATAATAACAACAATAATGATGATTAGGTTTAATGTTATAGACCACTTCCAATCAGAAGGCTACAATGATGCCCCTTTACAGAGGACTTTGTAGTGTGGAATTTAATGAACCATACCCTTGGTTCAACTTGCCAGTGGCAGGGTTCAAACTGCTGTCACCTCAACCTCTGCTGCAAGTAGCAACACACTTAATCTGCTTGGCCAGTGAGCATAATAACAGTAATACTAATAACAATCTATTTAATATACCAAGGGTTTTTTCCCCCTTATGTGGGAGGTAGCCAAGTCTAAAGGGAAGTACCCACTCCCATCCACCACCCTTTCCTCCTTCTCATCTTAGCTCCTCATAGATGACATATCATCTCAGTATCCCACCCACTGCCCTGAGTCAGAAGCAATGCAGCAAGACACAGTACATCCACAGCAAGGCCACTTTCCTAATTGGCAACCCACCCCTCTCTGTCCCATCATGCAGAAAAAGAGAAGATGGGGAGAAATTCCTTTGTGCTGCGTCAAAATATCATTCATACATAATCACTCCATAACCCCCATCCCCCACCCATCCTTGCATCACAGTATCACCTATACACAACCATTCTCCACTCACCTCTACCTCCTGTTGTCTTCTCTCTTCTTTGCTCAACAGGCATCTCCCTCTTGCTCAATGCCCCTTTTACCCCATCCATCTATCCATCTCATCCTTGGTCATTCTCTCAACTTCATTCTCTCCACCTCTGCTTTCCACACCTCTTTTATTAATATTTCTTCACTCATTCTTTCCATGTGTCTAAACCATCCCAATACTCTCTCATTGGCCATATCTGCCATCTCCTTTTCCACCCCAACTCTCCTCCTCACCTCCTCATGTCTCACTCTATCTAACCTTGCAAAACCTACCATACTTCTCAGACATAATAATATTAATAATGGTTGCCTTGAATTTCCCTAAATGGAAATCCCACATTTACACAGTGGCTGGCAATGGTTCTCAGATCCTTCCACAGATCTCTCTGAAAAGAAACTTTGGATTGTTGTCTGAGTTGTACTGATGTGGGACTGTTCCTATGTTTCTGGCTGAAAGTGGTGGGTGTAAGTAAACTGTCATTGGTTGTAAACTCTTTATAGTGAAAAGGTGTCAGATATACAAGTTAATAGTGAGATGTCTTGGGCCCAGTCCAGAAACGAAAGGTCTACCCCTTAGGGCTGCACTTCCTGATGGAAGTGAAGGAATTAAAATTTTAGAAAATGGGTAGCTTTGTTGTCCATCTTGCAGGACGACTACATGCAAATACCTGTCACTGGTATTTTCACCTACTCTGAATAGTTAATTTTATAGGGGACAGTATTTGATCATATGTGTTCAAACAAAGTTTACTGTGCAACTATTGTATGTATTGAGTGGAAACTGAGCTGCATAAAATTGGCTGGCCAACTGCTCATTGCAATAAATTTTGGCATATTAGAGGCTTGTTTAGCTGGCTCACTAATCACTGCATGTGCCAAATTAGAGCTTGGTATATGGCTTGCTCAGATTGAACAAGGCATTCACTTTATCCAGAATTCAATTTATTAAGGTTCAGTTCATCAATAGTTGACTATAATAACTATTACCTTGAGTTTCACTGACTGGAAACCTAGAGCCCCACATTAACTGGTAAAAGCCATTTAGCTCTCCCATATAATCTTTCTGGGAGAAAATATTGGAGTGCTGTCTGTGTGGTAATAGTGTGGGACTATTTCTATGTCACTGGTTCAGAACAGTAAGAAGGGGGAGCAGTAGCCAGTTCTCCTTGTGTGAAAAGGTGGAGGAAATATAACTGAAGTTGATAGAAATTTTGGGTCTGGTCTAGAGACCAAGTATCAGTCCCTTAGGGCTACACCTACAGATGGAGCTAAGGGTGTTGACTAGTATATGGCATGTAGATCATTCTCTCTGACATCTGTCTGGCAAGATGACAGTTTGCAAGTTCCTATCATTGGTCCTTCTGCTGTGGTTAAAGATACAGGTGCTTATGAGTGACAGGTAAGACAGAGAAAAGGCAAAATTTCTAATTTTCTGTTTTGCCAACCTATGTTAAAACACATTTTGCAGAGAAGTTTTTCTTATGGGAATATCACATTCTACTTTGGCAGTTCATTAAAATATACAGACAAACCTCGGTTTTTGTATGCCTTATTTTTAGTACAATTTGGTTTTCAATGACTTTTATCATTGAAATTTCATTACAGTTTACGTACCTCTGCAGATGTACAAAAATGTTTACAAATTTTCATCCAAAAAGTCGCTGAAAACTGAATTGTACAAAATAAAGGGCAAAAGAAAACAAAGGTTTGACTGTATTGTGTTCCTCAGGTTAATGAAAAATATTCCAATTTAATACCAAATACTTAAGAAAGGAAGTGTTGATGGTTCTTTAGAATGAACCCAAGTTGTGGACAAATAGACAGATGTTTTGTGAATTCAGTTTTCTACATGGATAAAAGTTATAAGCATGCAAGATGACTCACATGAGGATTTTGCACAGAAGTCATGAAAATATGTAGAACCTTATATGCTTTCTATTATATACATATATTCTATCCATATATGAAAGACTTCCTCACCCTTATACAGGAGATAGCCAACCAAAGCATGAACCCATCCCACTCCCATTTGTTTCCCTTTCATTCTTTGGATGAAGTCATTCCATTCCTGGCTCCTGCTTATTGCCTGGTTCATAAGCAATGCAGGAAGACAGCATACCCACAGCAGGGTCAGCTGCTACATATACACAGCAACCCTCACTCCTTGTCCCCTCATGTGAAGATTGAGAAGATGGGGAGAAATCCCTCTGGGCTACATAAATTTATTGTCCATTCACAACCATTCTCCCCTCACACTTATCTCTTGTTGTCTCCCTTTCCTGCTCACAGACATTCTCCTTTTACTCAAGGCTACTTTCAATCCATCCATCCACCTTATTCTTGGTCTCCCCCTCAAATTTACTCCACCCATCTCCGGCTTTCACACACTTTTTGCTCATTTTTCTATGTGCTCAAACCATCCCAAAAATTTTCATTAGCCCTATATGCCAGCTCCCTTTCCAATCCTGCTCTCCTCCTCAACTCAATTCTCTCTATCTATCCTTGTAACCCCCTCCACACTTCTCAAACACACTTAAAATTCTCCTTCCTGTCTCCCTTAAATTCCAAGGGGCAAACATAAGCCCTGTAGCCTATATAATTATCTGTATTTTTTTCCCTCTATCTTATCAGTGACAATTAGGTTTAAGCTCATTAGCTAGACATCTGGCACATAATACAGTGAGTATTAAGCTATATATAAAGTTGGGAGCTACAGAATTAAGTAGGTTACACTAGGTCAATTCACCATAGGAAAATTCACTGCCATCAGTTCACCACAAAGCTTTTGTAAAGGATATGATGATACAAGAAAAAATTAATTGACAAAATATATCAAGTATTTTCAAAACAATAATGCCAACATTTTATCTTTTTATTGTGCTTATTCTTGTGTTATATATATACAGTATATTTCAAACCCATGGATGTATATATGTGCATTGAAAAGATATTATCTTTGTCAATGATATCACAAAATTTTCAAGTGGTAAATAATTTTTATTCTATGATTCCAGAATTGTGAAAGATCACATTTTAATATTTGCTACAAGAAGAAATCTTCAATCGCTAACAAAGAGTGAACATTGGTACACAGATGGTACATTTAAAGCAAGCCCTTTGCTTTTTTATTAATTGTATGCAATTCATGGTTTAGAAAACATTATCTCATTACCACTAGTGTATGCATTACTGCCTGATAAAAGCAAAACAACATACATCAAATTTTTGGAAGACGTATAAAATTTTGACCAATCTTTCTTTCCAACTTCAAAAACTACAATTTCAAAAAAGCAATAATCAAAGCATGCAAACACGTTTTTCCCAACACTAATCAGAGGGGACATTTTTTCAATTTTTCGTAGTGCATTGTATGAAAAATTCAAGCTTGATGACTTAAACAGCAGTATGAAACTGGTGTTGCATTTGTGTTGAAGTTTCCAGTGCTGGGTGCATTGGCATTTGTGCCAGTGCAAAGAGTAATTGACGCATTTGAAGCTCTGTGTGACAATGAAGTTTTTTCATTTGAATCGCAAAAAGGTCAAAATGAAGTATTTGTGAAAATCTGTTGCCCCTGGTTTCTCTTTGAGGTAGATGTTTGAGATCTTGCCTGGGTCTTCAGCTAGGGAGTTTTTAAATTTCTTTATGGCCCCTTGTATATCTTACTGGTGAAGGGGGGTGGGGGTGGCTTTAGTGTCTAATTTTATTTTCCATATTTCCTTCATTATTTTCTTGTTCTCTGGTGTTGTGGACTTGAGGCTTGTGCACAATATACTATTAATAGCCATTGCTTCAAGTTCACTGACCATACAACTGTAACCCTACAGAAGTCAGCAATGATCCCTGGGGCCTCCCATAGCCCTCAGTTCTGTATATATGTGGGTCCGTTTCTATGTTACAAGCTATTATTACATTTTTTTTTCTGGTCTGGAGAGTATGTGCTAGCCCCCTGTAACCAAACCTTTAGATTTAGGTGAGGGTATAGATGGATTCTGATGATTGGCAGCATGAGGATTCTAACATCCATCTTGTATGACCAAAATTAGCGGGTAATAATAATTGGCTCCTTGTGCAGAATGTGTCAAAATCATATGAATACCAATCAAACCGACCTGATTTGGTAAAATTCTTGAAGAAGTCCACACCTCCCCAATAAACAATGTTAAAATGTGGTTCATGTAAATTTGTTATTGAATTCTACAGCAAAACATTTGCTTTATACTTTTTGTTTACCCCTCTTCCCCCTGGGCTGGCATGAAGACAAGTGAATTTCAGTACAGATTGACCTCTCATTAACGGACTAAAAGGGGGGTAACAGTGTCTGTTGATGTGAATAATCCGTTGATTTGGAGTGGTTTTTGGGTGGCATAGTGATTGCACAGCACTAAACAACAGCACCAAAAACACAGCGAAAACACCGAAAACATAGCTAATTAATGTCCGTTAATGAGAGGTCAATCTGTATACATAAATACATAACACCACTTATTTTTTTTGTGTGTGCGCTAGTGGTGTAATCAGAAGCATGCTAGTCTCCCATTCACTTAGCTTTAGGTTAAAATCCTGCACTTCTCTCCAATTCCCAGCAGTGACTATTATCTACCCCAACAGTCTCAGTTCACATAGCAAAGTAGATAGCTTCATACACAACTACATACTATCAGTCATTATTTTGTTGATATCCTTACTAAGCCTTAGTTAAGGTTAAAAAAAAAAAAAAAAAAAAAAAAAAAAAGAGGGCCTTTTATCTGTTTGAATATTAAATATTACTTGGCACTGTGCCAGAAATAGCCAAGTTACATTACATACATTTACATCACAAAACCATTGAATATATCTTGCTATATATTTGCAGAAAATCTTCATTTAAGGGAATTTGGTGTAACTAATATGGTGAATTGATCTGTAATAGAAAAAATTGTATTTTCTTAAGAAGTGCACAACTATGTGATATAGCATTAGAAAATTAAATATATAAAGGAGTTTGAATGTGTTTGAGATGAAATGTCTGAGAAGTATGATAGGGGTTACTAGGCTAGATAGAGTGAGAAATGAGGAGGTGAGGAGAACAGGGGTGGAAAGGGAGCTGGGAGATAGGGTTGATGAAAGAGTATTAGGATGGTTTGGATACATGGAAAGAATGAGTGAAGAAAGATTAGTAAAAGAAGTGTGGAAGGCGGAGGTAGAAGGAGTGAATATGAGGGGGCGTCCTAGGATGAGATGGATGGATGGGGTGAAAGGGGCTTTACAAAAGAGAGGAATGTCTGTAGAGGAAGGACGGGAGAGGACAGAAGATAGGGGTGAATGGAGAAGGATTGTGTATAGATGAGGCTGTGATGCATGAAGGGGAGTGGGTGGGGGATGGGGGGTGTGGAAGTATGTATGAGAAAAATTTGACGCACCCCGAATGGATTTCTCCCCGTCTTCTCCTTTCCTGCATGAGGGGGCAGAGAGGGGGGTTGCCGAATTAATGAAGCGGCCTTGCTGTGGATGTGCTGTGTCTTGCGACACTGCTTCTGACCCAGGGCAGTGGACAGGATGCAGGGATGACCCGTCATCCAGGAGGTGCCAAGAGGGAGGAGGGTGGAGGGGAGTGGAATATATGGGAAATGGAATGGGTGGGAGTATTTTTCTATGCCTTTTTCTTTTTGGCTACCCCCTGTGTAAGGGGTATATGTATGCATGTATATATGTTTGGTATATGTATGTATGTATGTATGTAGATTATAATATATCAACATAATATATTCTTTTTTCTTGGCAGAAAATAAATAACAGAAAAAGTTGCTAAAAACTATACACAAATGAACATAGCTGCTATGGCTGCTTGAGATGTCATTTTTGTTTTGATAGATTCAGAGGTCAAAGATGACAATAATGACCCTTATGACCTCTAGAATTAGTACATTACTAAATGCAGGTTAGGTTAGAATAGACAAATTTATCATACTTTCATTTCTTCAACCTCTGCATCTACCAAAACAAAGATGGCATCTCAAGCAGTCATAATGGCTACATTTTTTTTGTGTAAAGCTTTTAGGAACTTTTTCTGTTATTGATTTCTGCCATTAAAAAACCTATATTATGTATATAATAATTTACAAAATCAATATTAGATTTTCTATTGGTATATCGCATAGGGGTGCACTTCTAAAAATTTACCGAAAAAATTATGAGGCATGTGATGGGCCTCAGCAGACATAATATACCTGATATTAACCACATTAACAATAATTACTCTAAAGGGTAAATTTTCTAAACAGCACACCTACGAGATATAGCATTAAAAGTTAAATAATAAATTTGTAATTTAATACATCCATGTAATATCCATTTTTTGGTGGAAATCAATGACAGCAAGGTTGCTAAAAGATATACACTTACAAATGTAACCATTAGGGCTGCTTGAAAAGCAATCTGTTTTGATAAATGTGGTGGTCAAAGAAATTAAAGTATGATAAATTTGTCTATTCTAACTTAACCTGCATTTAGTAATGCAATACCTTTAATTCTGTAGGTCACCTGGGTCATCATCAGAGATGTTGACAGCTGATTTTGATATCAGATCTGTTTGCAGGGTATACAGGAGTTGCATACCTTTAAGAAATGCATAAATCTCAGCTCTGTGGCACTAATTTAAAAATATGTACTATATGAGGTATTGACAAAAGTACTGAGGGTGTATTTCAGATCCTGTGGTCACATCTTTGTTTAGTAGTGTACTTGCTTTTAGCAGGACTGGAAAGATAACATGGTATCTCGACCCTATGATCAGATCTACGTTTGGTAGTGTAATCGTTTTTAGCATTTTTTTTGTCATTGATTTCTATAAGAAAAATGTGTATTATGGTGATGCATTATAATTTACAAAATTAATATTTCATTTTCTAATACTCTATCATGTGGATGTGCACTTCTGAAAAAATACCCTCTAAAGTAATGATCTACAGTAAGAAATGCATATCATACATGTACATATAATCCAAACTTTTGGCAAAATGTGACTGGTTATACTACTTATGTAAACAACACATATTGATATTCACTAGTGACTATGTTTAGACTAATAATCTAATATCTTTCTTTGCATAACAAACTTTGAAACTATTAAATAAGACTTGTAACAACATGAACACTAGAATATTAATGAAAACTGTTCAGTATTTAAGAGGGCTACATGTCATAGTTCAGTTGTAATGTGAGAAGTGCAATTACCAGTAGCCTACTTTATTGTAAAAATACTTTGGTAATTTGGGTATGATTTCATCTGCTATTTCCTTTCAACTGTGACTGTCACATTATAAAATATCTAGCAAGAAATCTGTTACACAAATCTTGTATATAGACCCTCACCATTATGCACCTTATAATGTTAATAAAGGGTGTTTATTTTAGAGTGATAGAATTTCAAAGGTATAAAAAATACTAAAAATAAGATTTAATACCCATGTATTTGATACCATTACAAAGATTACATTATGACATTTAATATTTAAATATTATTTCCGGCATATGGCCTCCTCGGCTCGAGCGAATGTACCGCAATCTTGCAGTCCAATTTTGACAGACTCTCCTTAGTAAATCAGGCTGTATTTCTGCAATAACTCGTCGAATGTTGTTCTCAAGCTGTTGAATTGTTTCCGGTTTGTCAGCATACACCTTGGATTTAACATATCCCCAAAGAAAATAATCTAAGGGAGTCAAATCGCATGAACGGGGTGGCCAATTCACAGGTCCATTTCTGGAGATGATTCGGTCACCAAATGTCTCCCGCAGTAATTCGATGGTTTGTCCCGCTGTGTGGCAAGTGGCTCCGTCTTGCTGAAACCATTTATCTGCAATATCAATACCTTGCAGTTGAGGCACCAAAAAGTTGTTTATCATTGAACGGTAGCGCTCGCCATTTACGGTTACGTTCTCGCCCTCGTCATTTCGGAAGACATATGGGCCAATAATTCCACCAGACCATAATGCACACCAAACCGTTATTTTATCAGGATGAAGGGGCTTCTGGACATATGCTTGGGGATTTTCTTCACTCCTAAATCTGCAATTTTGCTTGTTAACATAACCATTTAACCAAAAATGTGCCTCATCGCTGAATAAAATTTTGTTGGGAAATTCATCATCAGCAGCAATTAATCCTTCGGCCCATTCGCCAAACGTACGGCGCAGTCGGTGGTCATTAGGCTTCAACTCTTGAACCAGTTGAATTTTATAGGTGTGTGATCCAATATCCTGACGCAAAATGTTCCACAAAGTTGATGGACACAAGTTCAATTGTTGGGCACGCCGACGAACCGAAACACTCGCATCATTTTCAACACTTTGCCTGACATTTTCAATTGCTTCCTGGGTTCGCACACTTCGACGTCTTTCTGGATGAACATTATCACACAGTGTAAATGTACTGCAAAAACGATCCACTGTTCGCCTAATTTGCAGTTCAGTCGGTCGATTATGAAGACCATAAAATGGCCGTAATGCACGAAAAGTAGCACGAACAGAACTGTTATTTGCATAATAAAGCTGCACAATTTGTAGACGCTGTTCAGGCGTAAGTCTTGCCATGTTGACGTCTCAAGAGTAACTAACACAATGTCATAGCATACTGAGCGTGATGGAGTTGCCGGTTGCCAATTAGTCAATAACAGTTAAGCTCAGTACGCATTGTAAGTTCTATCACTCTAAAATAAACACCCTTTATTATAAAAAGATACACTAAGTGCACTACACTAGGTATGGTTACTGGTATGCGAGTCATAATAATACCGGCATACGTTCAACCATACTGAAACAAGGTAATTTCATATTCCTAGTGTACCTCCAGGACCACCCTGATTTTGTTGTTGTTGTTGCTGCTGCTGCTGCTGCTGCTGTAGTATTGCTTGATGCTGGGCATTTAATTGCACATTCATCTTGGCAAACTATCACTGATTTGGATGTGCGAGAAATGAAGATGCGCAGACAAAAACAATAAACAGGTCTTCCTTTCGATAATTTGTCAAACTTTGGCAGTATCTGGGGGACACACACCTGGAATTACATGATAATGTTGTACAACATGGTGTATATGGTTGAATTATATTATTCATATCAAACAGTAACCAAAATAACTATTCATCTTTGTTGCTTACATTCAAAATTGTGAGATTTTGTATACAATTGGCACATGCGTAAACGAAGATGCAACATCAACAAAGTTCTGAGAAAAACATGATTGTTGATACCTACAAAACAAAATAACATCGGATAAGGAATATTGAACCTACTCTATTTAAGATTCTAACCGCTCTGGAAGATTTCTTTTAATGTGATTCTATATGTATGATGTTTCAGGTGTATTAGTTTACTACCTCTACTTGTTTCCTGACAGACGACTGACATACTGCAGGAAATAAACGGGGGCTTTGTAACGAAGTACCGTTATGGGTACTGTTATGATGTTGTATAGAATATTGAGGACTGTATAAGACTCAGGTAAGTGGTTACTATAGTTGGGTTTCTCATACTTAGCTTCACACATATTTCTTGAAAATTACGCAGGATTCACATAGGATGAATCTTCCTTTGAAGAAGAACTGGTAAACCTTGAGATGGTCATTGAATGGGCAGGGTTTTGTGACTTTTGTCAATCTGAGCTCAGCATTCAGATGTGAAAGAGGTCCCAGAGTTGCTCCTCGCAATCTTAAGTAAGTAAATTATATATCCCACATTTTCTCATATCTCAGAGACTAAACAATGGGTGTGTTTATATGTCATCAAGCACATAAAATTTAGTGGGGTAGGCAAATTGCTGACTCATAAAATAGAATTTTGAATGAAGGTGGGGCATGCATTTAGTGTAGTACTATAACAGTGAATTGCCTCTTCAAATAACAAAGTCAACATCAGAATTGTTTGGAGAATAATGTAAATGTTGTGACAATACTATTTCTTAACATTTAGGAAAATGAAAGATTCATTTGACCATTATGTTATAATGTTGGTCTCTTAGTAAGTTTTAGTTTGATAATCATGTTCTGAAAGTGACTGATTGAAATTGATTTTGATATAAAATTGTACTGATATTTTATATGAATTGAATTAATATAAATTCATTGTATATAATAGATTTCATGGATTGTTTGGGGATTATATATCTAGATTAGGATATCGCTTGTATATGATAAGGTTTTAGGATATTAATTAGAAGAAACTTATACAGATAAATCTATAATAAGAGAAAGGTCCTCATGATTTAGGATACACTAATTAGTCAGATATAACAGGTTATTTTTTATTACATAAGGTAACTGCATAATCATAATGTAATTGTTTGCCAAGATTGATAAAGGTAGATAATTTTAATTTGAATCTTTAAAACTGACAAAAACTAAACCTAAGGCACTTATAAAACATTTACCAATGGAGTAACTTTGGCAATGATACCATATAAAACGTGATAAAAAAAAGTAATAATTGCTTCATGGTGTATTGTAATTGGATCTTCCCAATAACCATGGCATTGAATGACATTGATTTAATCATATGCTTTATCATGGTCTTGGTTTATGTACACTATTAGTCATGTGTTCAACTGCTATTACCCTCCCAGATAAGAGATCAAAGCTCATGTATTGCCCAGTCTGTGGGTGCCATATAATCTTTATTTAGGCAATGTCCTACTGCATATGTATCTTTGATATTGTGAAATTATAATAGAGTTCAGAATTCCCAATTGGAAGACTATACTTAGTAGAAATAATCAGTTGCACTGTCATGCATATAATTGTACCCAGTATAGTACATATATGACCTATAGTACAATAGTTACTGGCTCATGTATGTACTATGTATCATTATTTTAATGTGAACTTTCCCTATTTGTAAATTAACAGTTTATTGTGTATTAGTGTATTTGATTAGTAAGCAGCAGCATTCACTCTTGTGTACTGTGTATCTTTTTAGTATTGTGGTAATATATGTGCATAATTTTCTTTATAAGCGTTACTGAAGTGCATCATGGGCTCCAAACACAATAATAACAGCAAGAGGCTGAGGAGAAATGTGTGTATAGAAATGGAACATCATAGCTTTACGGTGTAGATGAGAGAAGAAAGTTAAGAACAGGTGTGGGTAAAAGTAAAGTGACAAGATTGGAAGACTATCCTGAATGGAAAGATGTTATATGTGGAGTTCTTAAGGATTCCATTCAAGGGCCATTTCTGTTTGTATTAAATATCTATGACATTGAATGTGAACATCAATCTTATGACTCCAGATTTAATGAGGATACTAAATTATATAGTGTAGTAAATGATCACATGAACAACTGAATGTTTAAGATTTAAGAAAATTAAAACAATGTTGTTAAAAGTGGTTAATGACTACCGGTTATTTAGAAATTATAAGCAAAATGAAGAATAAAAAATCTGTAATTATCTGTAACAACTGAAAATCATCTGAGTATAGTGTTTGTCTCAGAAAAAGCAAATATGATACTAGGATTGGTAATGTAGTCTTTTGACTTAAGTGTTCAGTGGTAAGCCAAAAAAATCATTTACCAAATACAGTTGATTCTTGAGTTATGCAAATTTTTCTTGTGTATATATATATATATATATTTAACTTAATGCAAGTTAGAATTAAAGGGTATTTATTTGAGATGCACACTTTTTTGTAACTTATTGTAGATTAGGTTGTTTTATTTAGATAATACAGAGTTAGGTTTGTGTCTAGGCATTATAGTGGCTATGCTAGGGAGCATGGGGGGGTTGAGGAGGTGGCAAACTTTTTGTGCAAGGAAGTTATATGGGCTTATTAGTGTTTGATAGTAGTGCCAGCAATGCAAAGCTATATACTAATGAAAACAGGCATTTCTAGTCCTTAGACTGTATCAAATAGACTGGAAAATATTTTCACCTTTGTTGTAGATTAATCAGTCAGTTGCCCCACTTCTCTATTGCAGGAGACCCATGCCCACCAGTTTGGCTCATAAATCACTCTGTTAATAGGCCATGTATTGCCTGTAGGGAGTGACAGAGGGACATTGTGGTGCAATAATAGGTGGTCTGTCTTCTCTGTGATGATTGTATCTTGGGCATTTGGTGTCTGTTGTCAGGCTGATTCTGTGTTGGTATTGTTTTAGTGAAGATTGGTGACCTGAATGTAGGCATGCTAGTGTCAGTTTTACTTGTCTTGGAAATTAATTCTCTGTTAGGTTGAATTCTGGTAGTTTGATACTCTGTTGATGAGTATGGTACTTGTTTACTGATCTGTGTGTGTATCTGCCTTTGTATTAACATATTGTTGAGTATGTTGAGTAGGTTGTATATGATTGAGTAGAATGCTGCTGGGACCAATGATGGATATCTGCATGTGGTGGTCCTGTAAGATGGACTTTTCAAAACTTGCACCTCTATCAGGAGGGGCAGCCCTGAGGGTTAACATTCAGTTTCTTGACTGGGCCCAAGATTCACTTTAACTTGAACCATATTTCTTACACTTTTTTACATATAGAGAACTGATAATCAACAACTGCTCACCTTTCCCTGCCACTTTCATTGAGTGACATAGAAACAGTCTCTCACAGTTTCTTCCCAGAGACCTGTGGGAGGTTTCAAGAACCATTGCCTGCCATTGTGGGTCTGCGTGTTATCCACTTAGTGAAACTTGAGGTAGCAACTGATTGATTGAGAATGCTGCATTGACTGTTTTTTGGTGCATTAGGTGGGCCAAGATGAGAGGGAGGGTGGGAGGGGTGGTAAATGGGGGGCAGAATGTGTTGGAGTGGAATTATGCCTTTTGACTTTGGTTACCTCCCTTGTAAGGGGGAAAAGCCCTTGGTATATGTATGCATGTATAAATGAGCAAATTTCCTCTAAAACAAGTCTCATTAGATGTGATTGCTAGTTCAACACTTTGTATCTTTAAGACATTCTCTTTGTGATGTAAAGTGGTCTTATCCTCTTTTGTAAGGTTTGAATTGATTTTTCTGTAATTCATCTGTGCTGCCATATTGCAATTTTAAGTCTCCTTGACTCTTCTTTATTGGCTAATGAGTTAGTTGTGGTTTTCTCAGGATTAGAGATAATAATGAACAGACTTTGCTGAATGGTCAGAATTTAAGGTATGGTTTCACCATGTGACAAGCTTGTTCTGAGTGCTGATTGGCAAGTCCTGGGGAATCTCTCCTCGTGGTCAATATGGTTTCACCCAGGAGTTGAACTTCTCCATGTAGTCAGTAATGTTTGTAAATCAGACATCTGGATATTCAAATTATGCTTTATATCTATGATGAATAGGGCTTTTAGAATGGGAAGATAACATGCATCCTGGCATGTTGTTATGATGTCTGTATTTTGTACTAGTGTTTCTCATGTCAAGGTTGTCTGGTTTTCTTGTCATAAATAGAATTGGGGGCTACATATTTAAGATGGTAAGTTAGGTATCTACTCAACTCTATTGTTGTCATGCCAACATAGGTGCAAGGGAGGACTTCACAGTCTCCTATGGTGCAGGTGAATCTGTAGATGACATGTGACTGCTGAGTTGCCTCTTTCTTCACATCAGGAATGTTACATAATAATATTGTCAAACAGATAGGCAAAGTTTTTCTGAGTGTTAATAGACTGTATATTAGAAATCTGTGGGTAAATATGGAAGTGTTTAGTAAGTAGATTGACACTGGATTCGTGCCTAATTCTTTGGGGCAGACAAACAGTGTTCCTGTATTTTAAAAGAGTAATAAATTTTCACTGCACAACTACAGACCAATCACTTTGATGTCATGATAGATAAAATTCTGGAATCATTAATAGTGAATAGTATCTAGGAGCACATAAAGAGGCATACTCTGATTCGTGACTCACAACATGGGTTCACCAAGGGAAGGTCATGTACAACTGATTTTTTTTATCCTTTTACACTAATGTCTACAAGGTGGCACATAGTTATGATGTTATTAATCATGACTTTAGCAAAGTGGTCAACAAGGTGCCCCACCAGAGATTACTAAATAAAATCAAGACCCATGGTATAGGAAGAAAAGTGTTTGAATGGATTAGTGACAGAAAACAATGGGTCATTGTTAATGGTGTAAAATCCAAATAGGGTAATATTAATTGTGGAGTTCCCTAGGGCTTGGTCTTGAATCCCTCATTGTTCATTATATAAATAAATTATTTGGACAGTGGGATTAACAATGATGTCAGTAAGTTTACAGATGACACTATGATAAGATGCCAAATTAGGTCAGGGAGAGATGCTGAGATACAAGAAGAAGGAGCTTGATAAATTTATTGCATAGAGAAATGGCAAATGGACTTCAATATCATAGTGCAGTGTGTTAAATGTAGGATTATACAAACCAGCTAAGATATTGCCATATTAGAGAAAACAGAATATGAAAAGGATTTAGGGGTATTAGTGAGTCCTGACCTTAAATCCAGGAAACTGCATTAGTGCCAGGAATAGGGCTAACAGGGCATCAGGATCTATTGTTAAGACAGTTACACAAAAGTGCAGAGGTAATCATTAAGCTATCTGGTGATAGTTAAACCCATCCTTGACTATGTGGTACAGTTTTGGTCCCTGTCCTACAGAATGGATTTTAATTCACTCGAATCAGTACAGAGGAGAATGACTAAAATGATACAAGGGCTTAGAAATTTACTGTACGAAGACAGGCTTAGACACATACAATTGAAAGCTCACAAAATTGAGATGAAGGACAGTGAGAAGGATCCCCTAAAATGAAAGAAATAACAGTGGCACAGAAAGAAATAAGGGACCAAATAAAGAACCTTGATGTCAGAAAGTCATATGGGCCCAATGGAATAGCGAACTGGATATTGAAAGAATGTATAGATGAACTTACAGACAAAATACACACAATAATTTACTTTTCTCTTGAAGAAGGAAAAATACCACAAGATTGGAAAAATGCAAATATTGCACCAATATATAAAGGAGACAAAGAAAATCAAACAAACTAGACCGGTATCCCTTACAAGCACAATTGCAAAAATATGTGAAAAAGTTATTAAAAATAAATGGATTAAACTAAACCCTAAACAATTTGAATTTAGAAGTGGAAGATCATGTCCTACAAACTTAATATGCTTTTACTCAAGATTAATAGAAATAATACAAGAAAGAGATGGATGGGCAGATTGTGCTTTCTTGGACTTACAAAAGGCTTTTGAAAAAATACTACACAAAAAGCTACTAAAAAAAATGAAATAATAGGTGGAATACAAGGAAAATTATTGGAATGGATGAAAGATTTCTTGAACAGAAGAAAAATGAGGGTGGTACTTAGAGACAAGAACTCAATATGGGAAGATATGACAAGTAGAGTCCCCCAAGGCCCTGTATTGGCTGTGATAATGTTTGCTATTTATATAAATAATGTGGATGAAGTTGTGGAATGTTATATGAACTTCTTTGCAGATGATGCAAAACTATTAGAGTAAGTACAGAGGAAGTTTGCAAATCTTTTCTAGAAGACCTGGACAAAGTCTGGCAATGGAGTCAAAAGAGTGAAGTGAATTTCAGCATTAAGAAATGTAGTATAATGGAATTTGGAAAAAGCAAAAATAGAATATCATGTCAATATAAAAATGGTACAAAGGAAGTAAAAATAGTAAATTTAGAAAGGGACCTAGGAGTAACCATCTCAAATGACATGACACCAGACAAACATGTCAACAAATTAGTTGGAGAAACTTTTAACTTATTAAGATCAATGAAGGTGGCCTTTGACTGCATGGATGAAGAAATGGTAAAGAAGGTACTAGTTACACTGATAAGACCAAAATGGGAATATGCAGCATCTCTATGGACACCTAGTACCAAAAAAACAAAAACAAAAAGAAACTAGAAAGAATTCAAAGAATAATGACAAAGATGGCACCAACACTTGGCAATTTGACATACAAACAAAGATTGGACAAACTAAGTTTACCAACCATAGAAAAAAGAAGAGAAAGAGGTGATTTGATAACCATTTACAGAATTATGAAAGGGATGGAAATTCTTGATAGGGATGACCTACTAAAATGGGACAGAAGAAATACAAGAGGACATGAGAAGAAACTTAAGAAAGACAGTTACAGAAGAGATCTGAAAAAGAATAGCTTTCCACACAAAGTAATAGATATCTGGAACAAACTGAAAGAGGAAACAGTGAGTGCTAAAACTATACATGACTTTAAGAAAAAACTGGATGTGGAAAGATACAATAGTGGGTCACTACGAGCATAGCTCTCCTGCAAAATACAACTAGGTAAATACACACATTGAAAGGACAGTTATAGAAGAAACCTGAAAAAATAGCTTTCCACACAGATCAGTGGATGTCTGGAACAAACTGGATGAAACGATAGTGTGTGCAAAAACCATACACGAATTTAAGAGCAAACTAGACACTGTGAGATACAAAGACGGGACACCATGAGCATAGCTCCCCCTCCCATAAGATACAACCAGGTAAATAAATACATACACACACACACAGGACAGTATGAAATTGGTGCAAAAAAAGTAAAGAAAGTTTGTTCTGAAAAGGACCTAGGAGTAATCATCACCATGGACATGTCCCTAGACAAGCAGATAAATAAAATGGTCGGAGAAACCTACAATTTACTAAGATCAATAAAGGTGGCTTTTAATTAATTGTAATGGTAAAGAAAATACTAGTCACACTGATAAGACCAAGATTGGAGTATGCTGCGACACGATGGATACCCAGTAAAAAAAAATAATAATAGAAAGAATCCAAAGAACAATGACAAAAATAGTCCTAACACTTTCAAAATTGACATATGAGCAAAGATTGTCTAAACTGGAACTACCCCAACCCTGGAACAAAAAAGAGAAAGAGGCGATCTATTGGCCATTTACAGAATCATGAAAGGCATGGAAGTCCTTGACAGAGAAGCCTTATGAAAGTGGGATAGAAAAAAAGGCAAGGGAACATGAAAAGAAACTCAAAAAGGGCAGTTATAGAAGAGATCTAAAAAAAAACCCAGTATTCCACACAGAGTGGTGGATGTCTGGAATAAATTGGATGAAACAGTAGTGTGTGCAAACTCCATACAAGAATTTAAGAATAAGCTAGATGTTGCGAGATACAAAGATGGGTTACCACAAGCATAGCTCCCCTTCCTGTATAATACAAGTAAGTAAATACACACATTACAAAAAAAAATACAAAGTATTGGAAATGGGCTAAAGAGACCATCTTTAACCACTTTGGTACAATGACGCCTACATAGGCATCATGAGGTGCAAGTGGATACAAAAGGATGCTGGCATTGGCATCTTGATTATATATTTTTTTGTAGTTGTACATGAGTTACCCCCAGATTCTGTGAACGGGTTTGATAATGTTTTCTGTGTTTATTATTACTCAGAGTAAAAGAGAATGAGTAATACAGCAGTGCTTTATATCTTATATTGCAAGTAGTGTGTTGTATTGCACATATATCAGCTGATGCTGCACACGAGAATTTGACTTGTACTGATGTAGTTAAACTATTTGTATGCTAAAAGAAAAGAAAAATTTGGGAGTATTGATAAAAGATAGACATATGAGCAAAATTGTAAGAAAGGCATATGGATTGCAGCAGAACATTAATGTGTCTTTTCACTATGTGGATGAATAGATAATGAAAAATCTCAAACCCAAATTCATCCAATACTGGAACATACATCACTGGTATGTTCCCCACACAAAGTGAAAAGTATAAGTAAGCTCAAGAGAACACAAAGGCCAGCAATGAGACTGATTCTCTACCTGGCTGATAAGCCATGTGAGAAGAAAAGTATTAGAGCTGTCAACATTGAAAGATTGAAGAGGAAGAGGTGACACATACAGGTCACTAAAGGGGATATACTATATTGATAAAGGAGATCTCTTGATTAAGGATAGGGCTTTCAGAGGTCATGAGAACAAATTAGAAAAAGACAATGTCAAAAGGATTTGAAAAAAATACATTTTTCTATACAGATACATAGATACTTGGAATAGTTCAGAAGGTGATATAGCCCAATCTGGAACAATGCATGAAATTGAATCTAAGTATGATGATTGTAGAATAAGGAGATATAGCCCAAGTTGGAACCATATGTGAACTTGTAGCCAGGCATGATAAATTGGAGAGTAAGAAACAGAAGGAGGCAAGGCACCTGGTCTGGATGGGTGTCATGCAGAATGTCTGAAAAAAGGAGGTACAGTGATGGTGGACTGGCTGGTGAGGTTATTTAATGTTTGTTTAAGAGAGGGTAGAGTGCCGGAGGACTGGACGAGTGCCTGTATAGTTCCACTTTACAAAGGAAAAGGGGATAAGTGTGAGTGTAGTAGTTTCAGAGGGATTAGCTTGTTAAGTGTAGTTGGGAAGGTCTTGATTGAGAAGATTAGGAGAAAAACAGAGGGAGTAATTGGTGAGGAACAGTGTGGGTTTAGGACAAGTAGAGGCTGCGTAGATCAGATTTTTGTGGTAAGACAGATGTGAGAAAGCTATAGGAAAAGGTAATGATGTATTTTGGGCTTTTATGGATCTGAAAAAGGCTTATGACAGGGTAGACAGGAAGGTACTGTGGGAGGTATTGCAGATATACGGGATAGGAGGAAAGCTTTTAGGAGCTGTCAAGAGTTATTACGAGAGAAGTAGAGTGTGTGTCAGGATTAGAAATGGAGAGAGGGATTGGTTTGAGGTAAAGGTGGGACTTTGTCAGGGATATGTTATGTCACCCTGGCTGTTCAGTTTATATGTGAATGGGGTGGTGCGAGAGGTAAATGCAAGGGTGGTGGGTCAGGGATTGGAGATGGTTAAAGAAAATGGAGAAAAGTGGGAGATAAGCCAGCCATTGTTTGTGGACGACACTGCATTTGTAGCAGGATCAGAGGAGGGATTGAGGAAGTTAGTGACAGAGTTTGGGAAAGTGTGTGAAAGAAGGAAGTTGAAGATAAATATGGGTATAAGTAAGGTGATGAGATGTACAAGGGTGAAAGTGGCAGCAGACTGGGAGTGAGTATTAATTTAAGAGAGAGAGACTGGAGGAAGTGGATAGTTTTAGATACTTGGGTGTGAATGTGGCAGGAAAGGGAGGTGTGGTGGAGGTAGAATGTAGATTGAGAGAAATGAGTAAGTACCTTGGGGGATTAAAAAGTGTAATGAGAAATAGACATTTGGGAATGGATGCTAAGAGGAGACTGTATGAAGGAGTGATTGTGCCAACAGCACTGTATGGGGCAGAAATATGGAACATAAGAGAGGAAGAGAGAAGGAGTTTGAATGTGTTTGAGATGAGGTGTCTGAGAAGTATGATAGGGGTTACTAGGCTAGATAGAGTGAGAAATGAGGAGGTGAGGAGGAGAACAGGGTGGAAAGGGAGTTGGGAGATAGGGTTGATGAAAGAGTATTAGGATGGTTTGGACACATGGAAAGAGTGAGTGAAGAAAGACTATTAAAAGAGGTATGGAAGGAGTGAACATGAGGGAGTGACCTAGGATGAGATGGATGGATGGGGTAAAAGGGGTTTGGGGGAAGAGGGGAATGTTTGTTGAGGAAGGCCAGGAGAGGACAGAAGATAGGGGTGAATGGAGAATGGTTGTATATGGATGATGTGATGCATGAGGTGGAATGGGTGGTGGATGGGGGATGAGGGAGTATGTGTGAGATATATTTTGATGCAGCCCAAAGGGATTTCTCCCTGTCTTCTCCTTTTCTGCACAAGGGGATGGAGAGGTTGGTTGCTGATTTAATGAAGCAGTCTTGCTGTGGATGTGCTGTGTCTTGTGACACTGCTTCTGACCCAGGGCAGTGGACAAGATGCAGGGATGACTCGTCATCGAGGAGGTGCCAAGATAAGAGGGAGGTGAAGAGGGTGGAGGGGAGTGGAGTGTGATAGGCATGGAATGGGTGGGAGTGGTTTTTATGCCTTTGTTTTTTGGCTACCTCCCTTATAAGGGGGGGGAAAGCCTTTGGTGTATATATGTATGTATGTAAGAAACAGGACCCCATGAGTGTTGCTAATTTTCTGTATTCTACAATAAGGTAAATACACACACACATACTGCAGGTCCTTTCCCCCTTATGGGAGGGGAAGGCAGGTCAGAGTACACACCCACTTCTTATGTGTAGAACCCATGTAACATACCTTTCATCTCAGCTACATCACTTGGGTCGGGCTGTTCCGTGAAGTACAACACTTCCATGGCAGGAACAAACATCTAGAGTTGGTTTACCTCCTTAATTTCATTGTATAACAACTTGCCCTCCCTCCTCTTCATCCCCTCACAATGATTTTTAAAACAAGAATAACATCCCTTCTTACTACATCATCTTTCATCCATTTACAATCTTTCCATTCACTCCTAACCTACATTCTCTCTTCCCTGCTTGACACACATTCCATGTGCATGTAAAGTCCCTTTCTCACTCACTTCAATGGTGACCGGTCTACTTGCTGACCCCTCACCAGTAGCACCAAAGCCTCCAGAGTCTACAGTTCTGTGCCACTGTCATCCACTCATGGACATGTGCTCCAGCCCTGACCATGTCCTCCTTCACATTGTCCTTCCATCCTCTGCATGGTCTTCCTGGGAATTGTCTTCCTCCTACCATACTGCCCTCCATCACTTTGGTATTCTTTCCTGGTCCATTCTTGTAATGTGCCCGGCATACCGCAGTCACCTTGAGTATTTGATGTTCACAATATTTGTTTGGCCTGATATTTCCCGTAACTCTTCATCATGATGCCTTCTCCATTTTTGGTCTAGTTCATCAAGTACTGGGCCTAATATTTTCCTTAGTACACCATTCTTAAACACAAAAATACTTTCTTCCAGCTTCTTAGTAAGGCTCCAGGCTTCACATTCATACAATAGTATGTTTTATTATTGTATCATATATTCTCAGTTTGATCTTAGTTGTAATGCTCCTTCATTCCAAGGTATTTTGGAGGCTGTTGGCTATCATTGGTTGGTTATCACAAGTCTTAATTTTATTTTAGTGTCCACAACATCAGGTTTTCATCTGTTACAACTGATCCAGTATATTATTTTCAGCACACTTTTTATCTTGCATCATTGATGTCAACATAATCTTCTCTGTCATTATTTTAACTCAGCTCAACTGCCTCACTCATGGTCTTCCTCTCAAGGTTACTTCATCCACCTCTGCTTTCCAAACTCTTTGCTGGTCTTTCCTCATTCATTCTTTCCATATGCCCAAGCAAGCTTGGCACTCTTTGATTTACGCTATCCTCTTTCCTATGGTTTCTTGCCACCTCCACATTGGTCATTATTCGTTCTTGTAATTTCTGTCATATTCTTGAATACTGTATCAAAAATATTCCTTCTTTGACTGCCACATGTGATTCCAAATACTAAAAATTCTCCATTTCATCCATAAAAAAAGTAAAAAAGATGTCAAAAACACAAGTTTTCTGTATAGATGCATTGATTCCTAGAATACCTTAGAAATTGAAATATTCTATGCTAAAATCATAAGTGAATTCAAAGCTTGGTATGATAATTGGAATAAAAGACGACCTCCATGGCTTTAGTTCTTTTTTTGTTTATTATAGTTAATACAAAAATACAAATCCACCCCTCTCTCATCAGCCCATCACCAACCACACTCACAGACTCCCAATGATAACGACCAATCCATCATCCAGCAAGCTCTTAACATGCAACCTATGTCTAGAGTTACATCCCACCAACCTGAACACTTGTATATCCAGTACAGTTACCAAGTCATAATAGATTTATCTTAAACTTGGAGGAATCTACTCCTCTTCCCTCTTCTAACAGTTTCAATCCAGTTTTGCATCTGCATCTGAATCAATCAGTTGTGGGTGTTGCGATAAGTAAAGCGATAATATCGCTTTAACCTGAAAAAATTATCGCTTTCAAATTTCCCGCGATAAATCCAGCGATAAAGTAGAAGACGAGAAACCGTCACGGCAGGAGGTTACAGGCTTATTGTTACGCTGCAAACAGATATGGTGTTTTAAGTGTAAAAAAGAGGTTTTTAAATGCATAAGTAGAAAAAATAGAGTATTTTTGGATTTATCGCAGGATTTATTGCTTATCGCTTTAAGGTATCTTGGAAATTTATTGTTATAGGACTAATTTATCGCTTTATCGCAGAATTTATCGCTGCCCACCACTGGAATCAATAGGGTACACATACATTTTCCCACAACAAGGTTATGCATCTTTATCTGCCCCTTCTACTTTCTTCTCAAACCACACAAGGAGGAACAGCAATCCTGATATGCCTGGGTATCTCATTGTTACCACTCATGCCCCTATGCCCTTCTTCAAGCAATGATTAGTACATCCTATTTTATGGGAATCAACACATGTTCTTTGATGACCCAATATTTTTGTAGACTGAAGATATGCTGCCATATTTACCTTGCACTCTATATAAAGTGACTTATACTTACCACAAAGCTCCATAGCACCAATATGGTCTTTGATATTGGCAAAATAGTGTCATCAAGGATAGAAACAGTAGTGAATTGTCAGTGATAGAATGTAACACAATTGCTGTATGCTCTGTGGATTATACAGGTGTATGTAGGAATAATTCAAATTAGCTATTAGTTTGAACTGTATACAATCTTGTTTAATTGACATCATTTGAAGTGTTAAGAAATTGAAGTTGATAGATTCCTTGCTGACCTTTTGGCTTGAACTTTGATGCCAAAGGAAGATACCACTGGACGAGTGTATCAACTTTTAGTCACGTGAAACAGCTGTTTGTAGTAAAGAATGATCATCATTTTATGGTTGATATTTTTCTTTGTTCTTAAATGTTTGAAGAGTGAACATGACTTCCAAGTGAATAAAACTGGTAAACTTTTTTCTGAATAAAATTTTTAGGTGCAACATGTCAAGGTGAATTAATCAGGATCGTAATCCATATAATAGATGAGGATCTGGCTAGAATTATTTGGTATCACCAATATCACCTCATTTGGACACCTTCATAGACAAACTAAAATACTCCCCATAGTACACCACATGAAAATGACGAGAACACAATTCTATGCCACAACCTATAACAGCACACACCTATCATGCTACATCTCACAAGCACCACCAACAGAACATAAAAAAACTGCAGCATCAGCATACTACTCAAACATTTATAACACCACCTGTACCACACAGAATGTCCTCATAATAACACATACACACAGATCACTAAACAAACCCTTCAAAACAGGCCACTAAACCCAATACTCCACCAACAGCTCTCAGGCATAAGCCACACAGAAAAAATCCTCCCATATCAGGTAAGAACCACACTCTCATGCTTGCACTTAAGACACCATCCTGCCTTGAAACCATACCAACACAGAATAGGCTTTGTTATAGGTTCTAACTGCCCCAAATACAACCACCATACTTCACACTACGATGGCCCACACAAATAATTCTTAAAAAACAACACATTTTCCCTGAGTGATTTGCAAACCCACGCAGAGGCTGTTGTCAGTTACCTGAAGGCCATGATTCTTATACAAGAGAGACCAGGGGCAACAGATTGATTGATTGATATTGACAATATTTGGGAGGGATTGTCACTTGTTCTTGTACCTTTTTATATGTAGAGCTGACAACTGACTTCCTTTTCGTTTCTGGTGGTGGCTTAGAAACAGGAATCAAAAGTTTCTCATTGAAGATTATTGCTGGCCATTGTGGGGCTGCAGGTTTTCAGTCAGCAAGACTTGAGGCACCAGTTATTAGGTGTTAATGTTGGTAATGATATGACAGACATAAATCTTGCACCGTATTTAGATTTTGATATAAGAAATGAATGTACTAAGATAAGAGGAGAGATAAAAAGAGGATAAGTTATCTGGAAAAGTGAAAAAATATGTTTTGTGGGGTATACTGTATATGTAACAAAAACCAATGGACAAAATGCACTTAATGGTATTAAAAATGTGTTAGGATGATATAGAGCAGAAGGGTGTAAATTGCTAAATGGTAACATATTAATGTTACAGTACTCATAAAAAAATGGATCAGGCAAGGTGCAGTTTAGATGAAGAGGATCAATAAAATTATATAAGGGAGATAACCCATTATGCTGTCTGATTAAAAAAAGCAAAGCAAAAAAAGGGTTTTATAGTTGGCCTTCTGTGGCTGCTGAAGAGTGAAGTTGTGCTGTTTTATTAATTTTCAAAACTAAGTAGAATGAAGGTAAAGAGCCTTTGTCAGGAGGCATGTAGCTACGGCTGAAGTTGTCATCTTTGCTCCATGCACTTGAGGCAGGTAGCCACTGCTGGGAATCGGGGAATAGTTTGGAATTCAAAATCACAACTAGGTGAATACAAGGCCAGCCCACTTCTGATTATGCCACCAATGCTCTAGCAAATGAGGAAGTTCTAGTTAAGTGGAAATTGTTATTATTAATTTTCAAATAGGGAAATATGGAAGACCTAGTACCTCATAGACAAGTTTCACTCAGAGTTATTTTTGGTGAGAAACTAAATCAGTGTTGTAATTAGGACTCTTAGAACATAACCTTGTATAAAAAAAAATAATAGATCTAGATCTGATAGAAAATTCTTGTCAGATATTTTGAACTTTTGTATTAGTTATAGACATAATGGAAGAGGGAAAGTGATGGGTTAATAGCAAGTGCAGTTAATTGATAAAGCGCCACATAAAAAGAATTGCTATATAGAAGTTGAAGAAAAAGTACCAGAGGTAGCATATCAAGGTGGATGAGATACTTCAGAGAAGAATGATTTAAGAATAGTAATCAAAGGAATAGACTTGGATAGAGGCAATCAATCATTTGGCCCTGGTCTTGTAGAAGACCTGTGGCTTTAGGTAACTAGTAGCAGCATCTGGGTGGGTTCTCAAATCACTTGGGGATGATGTGTTGTTGTCTAGGGATTACCAGTGTGGGGCATTGTGGAATGTGTTCTGTGTCCTCTATGTGGTGGTTGTACATGGGGCAGTTAGAATGTGGCCAGGGCTATTCTGTATTGGTATTGTTTCAGTGTTGGATGGTGTCCTAAATGCAAGTGTGGTTCTTACTAGATGTGAGATGATATTTTGGGGGGGCTTATACCAAGGGCCTGTTAGTGGAGTATTGAGTTTGCTTGTCTGTCTTCAAGGGTTTGTATGGTGATCTGAGTGTGAGTAGTATGCTGCTGTTTTTTCTGTTCTTCATTCTGTTTGTGTTGCTTGAGAAATGTAGTGTGATGGATGTATGGTGTTAAGATTTTGGCATAGAATTGAATGCCTGCCATTTTCATGTGGTGTTCTATGAGGATCTTAATTTCTGTATGCAGGTGTTCATTTGGGGTGGTTTTGTTGCTGTTATTACTCTCAGTGTTCCATTCTGTGAAGTTTGTTAGTTGTTTGTGTTTGGGTGGTTTTTGGGAACCATTATGTGGAGGTGTAGTTGAGGGTGGTTCTCATGATATGTTGGAAGATTGTCATTAGAGATTCTTTCTGTAGTTCAGAGTCAGTGCTTCCAATGGATTTAAGTAGGTTTGTTTTTTTGTTGAGTTTTGCTTTCAGGTCCTTGATACATGGGCTAAAATTTATACGAGTATCAACTAGAATGTAAGGGTTCTTTTTCAAGGGAAGGGTTTGGTCATTTAGTTTTACTATAGTTTATTTATTTATTTTTTATTTTCTATTTTTTTTATTCATGGATGTCTGATGTGAACAGTGTTATTGTTGACTTCTGGGGTGAGGCTTCCATTTCGTGTGTGTATTTACCTAGTTGTATTTTGCAGGAAGAGAGCTATGCTTGTAGTGACCCGCTATTGTATCTTTCTGCATCCAGTTTTTTCTTAAAGTCATGTATAGTTTTAGCACTCGCTGTTTCCTCATTCAGTTTGTTCCAGATATCTATCACTCTGTGTGGGAAGCTATTCTTTTTCAGATCTCTTCTGTAATTGTCCTTCTTAAGTTTCTTTTCGTGTCCTCTTGTATTTCTTCTGTCCCATTTTAGTAGGTCATCCCTATCAAGAATTTCCATTGCTTTCATAATTCTGTAAATGGTTATCAAATCACCTCTTTCTCCTCTTTGTTCCAGGGTTGGTAAATTTAGTTTATCCAATCTTTGTTTGTATGTCAAATTGCAGTGTTGGTGTCATCTTTGTCATTGCTCTTTGTGTATTTATCTAGTTGTATTTTGTGGGAGGAGAGCTATAATCATAGTGACCTGCAGTTGTATCTTTCCACATCCAGTTATTTCTTAAAATCATGTATAGTTTTAGCACTCACTGTTTCCTCTTTCACTTTGTTCCATGTATCTATTACTCTGTGTGGAAAGCTGTTTTTTTTTCTCTTTCAGATCTCTTCTGTAACTGTCCTTCCTATGTTTCTTCTTGTATCCTCTTGTATTTCTTCTCTCCCATTATAGTAGGTCATCCCTATCAAGAATTTCTATCCCTTTCATAATTCTGTAGATAGTTATCAAATCACCTCTTTCTCTTCTTTGTTCTAGAGCTTATGAGTTTAGTTTGTCCAATCTTTGTCCGTATGTCAACTTGCAAAGTGTTAGTGCCTTCTTTGTCGTTGCCCTTTGAATTCTTTTTATTTTTTTTTTTTTGTGTATGTATGTGTATATATATATATATATATATATATATATATATATATTTATTTATATGTATATTTATATATATACATACATATATCAATATATCTATAGATATACACTTATACCAAAATCTTTCCCCCATATAAGGGAGGTAGCCAAGTCAAGTCACATACCCACTCCCACCCTTTCCTCCCTCTCATCTTAGCTCCTCATGGATGATGGGTCATCCCTGTATCCCATCCACTGCCCTTGGTTAGAAGCAATGTAGCAAGAAATGGTATATCCACAGCAAGGCCACCTCACTTAATTGGCGAGCCCCCTCACCATCCCCTCATGCAGAAAAAGAGAAGATGGGTAGAAATCTTTTTGGGCTGCGTCAAATGTCATTCACACATAAGCACTCCATACTCCCCATCCCCCACCCCTCCTTTCCTTGCATAACAGTATCATCTAGACACAACCACTCCACTCTTCCCTTGTCCCTTCCTTGCTCAACAGACATTCTCCTCTCGCACAATGCCCCCTTTACCCCAACCATCTCATTCTCAGTGGTCCCATCAAATTCACTCCCTCTACCTCCGCCTTCCATACCTCTTCTACTAATCTTACTGCACTCATTCTTTCCATGTGTCCAAACCATCCCCATATATATATATAAATACATATATATGTATATACAACCACTCCTAGTTTAACGACCTACTCGGTTAGCGATGACGCGGAGTTATGACGGGCTTTATGACAGACCAATATTCGTTTAACGTAAATCTCCCGAAGTTACGACGTCGTGTACGATAATTAAGTTGGCTGAGGCAAATTTGTATGATGTTATAAATGAACTTGTACGGTGGATATTAGCTGTGAGATAAAGTGTTCTGAAGCTTAGGTCTACATTACCATCCTGCAAGCTGCACAAACTACCTGGGGTACAGTATATACCGGTAGTGGTAAATTTTTAGTTTCGACCATGAGCACAATATAGCAATATAAAATTAATTATTAATTTTGTAAATTATTATGTATCAACGTAATATACAATTTTGTGAGCGAAAATAAAAAAAAAGTGCGAAAACAGATTTCATAAGTAACGAAGTCGTGTCGGAAGAATGGTACACCATGTTTGTTATGATAGATTCCGACATTGAAGAAATGAAAGGATGATAAATTCGTCTAACCTAAACTAACCTAACCTTTGTTTAATAAATCATTACCTGCAAATTAAATGTCATCCGGCTCGTCCTCGTTGTCGTCGTCGTGAGAGACGTTGGCAGGCTTTTCAACCACTCTCTCAGCTTGCGGGGTATACAAAGTTCTTGCAGCTTGAAGGAATGCATGTATCTCTGCACCATAACATTCCTTCAAGAAAATGTACCTGGCGAGGTACTGTCGGAAGTACCGAGGCCGTCAATTGACAGACGATGAGATGGCGTCCCGATCCTATGCTACCGACTTCGTTCATTAGCATATTTGCTTGTAGCAAGGTATTCTTTACTTCCATTTCCGCCCACAAAATTGCATATTACGTTGATACATTTTAATTTACAAAATTAATAATTAATTTTCTATTGCAATATTGCGCCCATGGTCGAAACTAAAAAAAATACCCCGGTATTTGATATGGAATGTCAGCATACGCGGATTTGGTCATATACGGTAATTTCAGGAACCTAACCACGGTAAATTAACAGTAAGTAAAGCTTTAATGTACCGTATAAAGAAGGGAAAATACACGAAAATAAAGATATATGTATTGCTGGACATTGTACATACAGTACATGTACGTAAATGTATACACTTTCGGTTAACAACGGCGACGCTGGTCCTAATTGTCGTCGTTAAACGAGGAGTGGTTGTATATATATATATATATAATTTATATGTAATTTTTCTAGATTATGTAAGCTTTGTTGTTTGCTGTTATTTTGTATTTATTATGTTTGGTTATTGTCAGGTCATCTGGGTGTGAGAACATAGGTGTTTAGATCTGGTTCTGGAGTTGAGATCACTGATGTAGAGACTGAACAGTAAAGTGAAAGTATTGGTCCTAAATTTGGTTGTTTTGGGTTACTCTGCACTCTATCTTCCTGTTATGAAGTTGGTTAACCTTGTCTTGTCATGGTTATGAATGCCTGATGTCTGTTGCAATGGTCATTTTGGATTGTATGTATACAAGGACCTTGTCAAAAGCCTTGTTTATGTCAGTGGCTACCATAACTGCTTTTTTTTAGGTAGATACTTCTACTTTGATTCTTGCTTCTACCAACCTTTCTATTAGTTTGGTTATTGAAGATAGTAGTGAGATTGGTCTCTATGATACAGGGTTTTCAGGAGACTTGTTTGGCATTATGTGAGCTATTTTCCACATGTTTGGGATTTTGTTGTGCAACCAGTAGTTGAAAATGCCAGTTAAGGCTCTTATGGCTGCTTTGACTTTTGTGTTTCTGGTGTGTGTGTTTGGGATTCTGTCTGGGTCTACAGTGTGTGATTTTTCAGTTTTCATGTGGTCCCTTATATTTTTTACTAGTAATAGAGAAGGGTGTGGCTTCTGTGTTTGGTTTGGTTTTCTGTATTTATTTAATAATTTAAGGCTTGTTTTGGGGAAATGCATATTAATGATAACACATTGCTGTTTTGGTGATGGTATTTTACTTAGAGTTGTGCCAACTGCTTTATGGATTGCGGGTATTTAATTTTGAGGTTTTGATGTATTGAACAGCTCTCCACATTTTGCCATTATAAATTTTTCTGTGTATTTTTTGTTTTCTTTTCTTTTTGTTTGTTATTTATTAGGTTTATGATGTTCTTATCTCATTGCAGCTGTTTTTTATTGCTCTATTGTGTTTCCTTTTTATTGTATTCCTTTTTTCTTTAAGGTAGCTAATCATTATTAGTTTGGGTTGAATTTTTATTCTATATTCTTTAGAGATGTGGTTCTTACTTTCAAGATGGTAGTCATTATTTTTTTTACTGCTTTAGCTATGGACAAGGATTTGTCTTTTTCAAAGAATATAACTCTTTCTCTATATCTTCTGAATACTCATGCCAGTTTGCTTTTTGGTAGATTGTAAAGGTTGTCTCGTAAGTGGATGGCATTTTTTTAGTGTAGTTCTATGTTCATCTTATTTAGGAAGTGGTGTGATGGAAGATCTTATGCGGTTTCCCATGTTGTTTGTGTTTGTAAAGAGGGTGAGCACATTGTTGTCAGGGGATGATGGTTGTTAATTGTGTGGGGGAGGATGTGCAGGTTGTTGTTGGAGTTAATTATGTTTAGGTTGGGGAGTTGTTTAAGTATTTTGTGTCCTCTTTGATCTAGAGTTTGTGTATTAAGCCAGATTGAATGATGTGCATTCAGATCACCTGCTGGTGTGTTGGTTTGTTAATGAGTTGGGTCAAGTCTCATGGGGTTGTTGTTGTTGTTGTTCCCTAGACTGTCTGTCCGAGCACTGATCCACCACTCCATCTGTGTTGTGGACACAAGTGCCACAACCAAAATTCTTCTTCCTACCACAGATAACACAACAGAAATCCAATCCATTCGAATCCGCACAAGCAACAAATCAACACTGACGATAGTTAACATGTACATTCCCCCCCAATCATCCCCCACAGTTTCAAACACCTTCAGGCCTCAATTTAGCCAACTAGCCTCAATCCCCAACCTGATCATGGGTGGTGACTTCAACGCCAAGTCGTCTGCCTGGTATGTCGACAACCCTGACACAGACAGAGGGCTTGATATACAGACTCAGTTTGACTCATTGACTATCATGAACAACACACATAATCATACACATATCCCACACCAAGCCCTATACACTCCCTCCTCTCCTGATATCACCTTCTGCTCCCCCTGCCTAACCCCAACAACATCATGTAGAGTGGTCGGAACCCTTGGTTCTGACCACCTTCCAATCATCATCACCACCAAAACAAGATGCATCCCAGTTGGCCACAGACACACATACACCAATTACAAGAGAGCTAAGTGGGAAGCTTTTACTGAAGAGACAGAACAACATTTTGAAACGCTTAATAGTACACCAATCACAAACATAAATAATGCTGTGCACATTTTTAATACAATCATACAAAACGCAGACAAGAGATACATCCCTAGAGGCAACAGAAAATCACACAACCCCAACTTCACACCAGAAATCCAAGGCCTCATCAGACAACAAGACACACTTAAACACAATACCCCCACACCTATCCCTCTAAACATAGCAGACCAAATACAAACACTAAACACTGTGATTGCCAATAAAATACACGAACAAAAAACACAAAATTGACAAAACTTTATCAATACACTTGATCACAAAACAAACACCAGCAAATTGTACAAAACACTCAACAGCATTACACTATCCAACAGTAACACAACACGCTCTCATGCAGCAATAATCACAACAACAGACAATCTACCCACAAACAGACAACAAGCAAACACACTCATAAATCATTTTGCACAGACAAGCCATCTCAATTCTCACCCTGACAACCGACGCACTATGCGATGTAAGAAAGACTTTCCCACAGACTCAGACTATACACCCTTCATAGACAGTCAGACAAAACACATAATACATAATCTCAAGCACTCATCTGCCTGTGGCCCTGATAACATAAGTAACATCCACCTAAAACACATTGGACCACAAGGTATACACGCACTCACAAACATTGCAAACTACAGCTATTCACACAACACTATACACGATATCTGGAAGCATGGTAAAATAATCACCATTCCAAAACTGAACAAAGACCCAACAATCCCAACATCGCACCGCCCAATCACGCTACTCTGCACCCCCTCTAAAGTCATTGAACGCCTAATACTTCAACTTGTCACACCACATATTCCCCTTGCTGACTCACAACACGGTTTTAGGCCACTACACTCCACAAACACTCTTCTGATAAACCTCACACAAAGAATTTTAGATGGCACCAATTCAGATAGGCTCCACCACAGAACACTTCTTATAACATTAGACATTAGTAAAGCTTTTGATGCTATCCCCCGCCACAACCTAACAAATAAAATATATAACACAGACATGCACAATAACACCAAAGATGGCTGGCCAATTATCTGGCAGGTAGGAATGCTTACGTGTCATATAATGGCCAATCATCGCACATCAGAAACATTAAAAATGGAGTACCACAGGGCTCTATTCTATCCCCCACACTCTTTAATCTATACATGCATGACTTACCCACACCAGACACCTCAGAAATACAAATCTCTTCCTACGCAGACAACATAACAATCACATGCACACATCGTAACACAGGCAAAGCTGCAGAAATAATCCAGCCATACCTTGATACTCTCAACACATGGTTCATCACAGACTCAAAATAGCTCCAACCAAATCTACAGCAACGCTTCTCACCAACTGGACAAAAGAACACAAATACATACCTCATCTCTACATCAACAACACTCTAATACCACACACAAACACACCGAAAATTCTTGTTGTAACATATGATACATCCATGTCTTTCAAACAACACATCACAAACATAAAAAACAAATGCACACCTAGACTTAATGCACTTAAGTCAATCGCTGGAACAACATTTGGACAAAACAAAGAAACTAATACAACAATATACAAACAATGCATACGCTCAGTGATGAATTATACGAGTCCTGCATGGGCTCCTAATCTCAGTGAGACACACCACAACACCCTTCAAATCATACAAAACAAAGCCCTAAAAACAATTACAGGCTGCACAAATACAACACCTACAGACCATTTACACCAAGGACCACCTCGACATGAGAGGCACACAAACACCTGCTGCAGCCACCACAAACACATCACACCCGCTACACTACATAGCAGAACACCCACACACACCAAGAAACATTAAAACAACACCCAAAGACCTGTATCACACACAGATACTCTCTTCTCTTCCTCCACAACCACCAAATATCAGCCTCCGGAAACATATTCATAATCAAATCACTCACCGCTCCATTAACAAACTGAAAGACAACACACTGCTGCATGCCAGACCCCCTGATATCCACCCTTCTGAATCCTCTCTCCCACGAAAGGACAGAGTCCACCTGGCCAGACTGCGGTGTGGCCACCACCCAGCACTTCTAAGCTACCAGAAGAGGCTGGATGACTGCATTGTGAACAGCTGCCCAGGATGTAACACTTCACCCCATACCATACAACACATAATGGAAGACTGCATTATACACAATCATGCACGCAAACAACACAACATACACTCTATAAAGGATTTGTGGGAAAACCCAGTTTCGGCTGTGGCCTTCCTTGGGGAGACGGGACTGCTCAGTCTCATGGGGTTGATGTGGTGGGTGGAATGTATATATTCATGATGGTGTAGGTTGTTTTTTTTATACATGCAGTGGATTGTGGTTATTTGTGTTATAGTGTCTGAGAATTTGCTTTCTTTTGTTTTATTGGAGAATGGTATACTGTTGTGTATTAGTTATGAGGCCACCTATGTGCTTTGTTTTGCCTTCTCTTACTGCTTTGTAGTTGGTGAATGTGGGTATTGTGATTTATGGTGTCAGTTTTGTTTCTTTAGTTAGTGTAATATGAATGTTGTATTAGTGTTAGAAATGGAGCAGCTCTAAGTGTGTGCTAGAGATACCATTAATGTTTATTTGTAATATATTTTGGGTGTATTTATGGGTGTGTGAGATGTTTTCTGTCAGTTGCAGCTCCAATTCCTTGTGTACTGGTTTGTTTTGGAAAGTTTTATGCATATTAGGTGGAACCATTTGTGGCATGTGTTCCATTTGATGGATATATGTGCATATTTTTTTTTTTATAAATGTGGGGGGATGTATATTCGTCTGGGTTGGTATTTATGTTGCTGGCTAATAGGAGTAGAAAAGGGAGAATAGGTGCCAGGTTACTGCCCTCCATATATGGAAAAAAAGGAAAATCAGTGGGGGGGAGGGATAGTTGAGAGTTTGTGAATGAGAATAGATTGACTTAGTCTAGTCCAGAGATCAGATGCTGGCTTCTCTGCTGTAGCTCCCTGGAGGTGGGGGATATTGGATGTGTTTGGATATGTTCTTTGGGTTTAGGAGATGACCAGCTGTCCTCTCAACATGTTGATCCTTCTTTACCATCAATCCATCTCTTGGAACCATGGTGGGAACACCCAGTCTAGCAGCTCTAATGGAGATGATAAGCAGGGTACCAGATGGGTTTGTACTGGTACAGATTATCTTCATAGAAACATATATAACTTGGCTAAGTGGGTAGCTAAATTTTGATAATAAGTGTATATATTAAATGGTGTATATTATATCAGTGTGAGTGAATAACTATCACTTTGAAAATTATAATAGAATTATAGTCTAGACAAGCACTGAATGATTTTTTACATTCATGCATCCAATAGCTTCCATATAGAACTAGATGCATTTGTTTTTGTGCATTTTTTAATATACATAGTATCACTGCTTACTCCTAGTTTTGCTAAAGATTGAGTGTACAGATACTCATTTTCACCCATTGCTTCAGGTGTATTGGACACTTCTTGGTTCTAAACTGTTAGTAAATCTTGAGGTTTTAGGAATATTTCTCTTGGAATAATTACACAGTCCTTTTGCTTTCCTTCTGATTTGTATGATGCTTTTGAAATTTATTTGTAATGTATATAACAGAAAAATATGGTATCAAAATTCATTTTACATGTTCAAAGCACATGTAATTTAATTTACTTGCAGGGTATTTCTTATAAAAGAGATTGAAATTACATTGTATTTAATGAAGCAAGGTCTGATAACTTATGTTACTGGTTTGCAGATATGCATGTATAATATGAAAGTTATTAATCTTTTATACTTCTTGATTGTGGTCCTATTTCATGCAGAATTAATTACTTTTATAGGTTGATACAGAATATAGACCAAAACACATTTGATAAACATGATTGTGCATACAATCTTAATGACAATGCAATATGATACATCATTTTTGTGACAGTATATAAATCATGAGTGAGATATGATTGGCATAACATTTAATTCTAATTTGGTAGTGCATCATAGTTAAACCATTCCGGATTCAGATGCGTGGACTTTTGTACAATTTATATGAGGAAAGCTCACTTAATTAAAAGGCTCATCCATTCATTAAGTAGATTCTTAATTACATACGAAAACAATGTCATGTTTTTACCATGACCACTTGAAAATGAGGGGTATCAACATTCCCATCTAAAGAAGACAGGATGCAATTTTTTTTTTTTTATTATTTCATTTTTGTTTTACAATGTCTTTTTAAGATATTGTGGTTTATTAATTTTTGTTACTTCTTAGATTGAGTTGTTATTATGTATTTACTGCTTTGTAGAATGGGAGATTATTCTATAAAGAATTACAATTTTGTGTTCCAAAGACAAAAAAAAAAAAAATCTAGATATCTGAATAATTGGATATATCAGACAAAGCAGATTATTTTGTATTTGCAGTGTGAATAATAGTTTATGAATTTCAGTATAGTACTTGTATTTTATTTTGTTAATTTGGAAACTTTATCCATTGTAATTTACCACTGCAAAATACCTATTTTTATCAATTGAGAAAATATAACACATCTAGACTATTTTTGGTTTTGATTTTGAATAATTTGTTTGCATAGTATTGCAAGTGAAAGTAGTTTAATTTTCATAATGAACTATTTACCAAGCACCTGCTTTTGCAAGAAGTTCTGATTCTGTAGTCTAGAAATTATAGACAGAAAGTTTTTTCTCTAGATATTTAAGTTTAATAAGCTATGTTACTGTTTAATGTCTGCAGCCCACAAAATGGGAAGTATGTCAGAACTCAGGCCCCTTCTAAGAGAGATGCGAGCCAACAGGTAATACTTAAACCCGGGTGTTGGATTTCCTTGACACCCAACCCCAGGCTTGCTAGAGCGCCAATCAATTTGGTTAGGTGGTATGGAATCATGCAGGCTAAGATGGTTGCTTGTGGTAGTTTCATCATTGTAGTTTAATATTCCAAAATTTGTTGTAGATTAATGATGGATGTTGCCCAAGCAAGAAACAAAATTTGCTTTTTCAAATATCTTAAGAGTGCAGGAACTGAAGAGAAACATGACAGGAATATGATAATTTCATGCGGGCTTGAACAATTTTTTTTTATGATGATGAATGTGCTCTTGTCCAAATTCATGCCTCCCTCATTTGTACAAATAAATTTATCTTTGAAAAGAGTCTCGAGTGTAATATTACTTGAAATACAAGCAACCGCAAGCTGTTTCCAGTCCACTGAATTGTATCATAATTTCTGCACTCTGCCTGTGGCCTGCTCTTGCAATCAGAGTCCCCATCTTATATATGATTTGGTTGTTTGCACGCTAAGCTGAAGCCAATGCACTCGCCATTGTTCAAAGTATGATTGCGCCAGCGACCACCTTCCCTGCTCGTTTGATACCTCCTTTGTTTTGATCTAAGGATTATGTAGCAGCCTATAAAGTATATCCTGTAATGGAATTAAAAGGACCCTTCATGTAGCGTAAAGTATATGTTATAAGCTGTTTGGACCCAAGGATTTAGCTCTATAGACAAGAGAGGTAATTATGTTTAAGGTGCAGCTGGAAAATTTGTGGTGGCTAATGTCATTATGTGAGTGTCAAGCAGTCATACACTTGACCAGAAATTGAAGTTGTGCTGCTGGATTGGGTTTAGTCAGCAGATGTTACTATGTATTGATTTCCACTGCTTGCATAGAATTGCTATCTTTATTGCTATTTTGATTGTTTACTTTCTGTCTTTGATCCTACCCAGGAGGTACAGACCATTTAATCATAATGTTTTATTGTGCAAACAGCCACTCTTGTTATAAGTGCTTCAGAGTTAGTTAGTTTAGTGAGGATATGCTCTAGAACCTTTATTAGATTTGTCTGAATAATTCACACATTGACTGTGAATGGTTGATATAGATGCAAGGGAATGCTAACCATTAATCTCCGTGACTGCATCAGGGGTCGGCAATCTCTGGCATGTATGCCAAACATGGCATGTGACTAGGCTGACTGTGGCACGCCAGCTGGTTTTGAAATTTTTTACAGCATCGAAAGATGACATCACGGCTTCAAATAAACAAAATGTAACACAATAAGAGAACAAACTAGAACCAAATCGTTGAGGAATTAACATTTACGGGCATTCCCACTGCAGTAAAACCATGCATATGATTTGATATTAACTTGTGTACTAAAAAGCAGTGTTGGCACACAGGGTTCTACTCACCAAAGAAACTGGCACAGTCTCTTCCAAAGGTTGCCAACCCCTGGACTACATGTTTGTGCAAAGAATACATGAATAACGGAAAGACTGTTACTTCATTGAAATGTCAGTTCTCAATGGATTCAACAATCAAGGTTCTGGGTTATTCCTACCTCAGGGAGGACATGTCTGGGGACCGCAGTTCTGGCCACCGATCTGCTGCAGGAGGTTCAGGAGGTCGTAATTCTGGAGGCAAAGGATCGGGAGGACGTGGTCAGAAGGCTGGTAAACGTGGAGGATGGGAAGATGCCGGTGTTGAATTTTATCGAGAAGCTTACCCAACATCACTTGACAATGTATATGATACACGGATCACTACCCTCCTGCCCTCCAAGCGTCAACACCGTAAGTACATAAACTTTTCATATCTTTTCAAATGACTCAAATACAGTACTACCTCTCATTAACGGACATTAATTAGCTGTGTTTGCGGTGTTTTTGCTGTGTTTTCAGTGTTTTTGGTGCTGTTATTTAGTGCTGTGCAATCACTATGCCACCCAAAAACCACTCCAAATCAATGGATTATTCACATCAACGGACACCTTTACCCCTCTTTTAGTCCGTTAATGAGAGGTAGTACTGTATGTTACATAAGGTTTCTCTCAGGAGTTAAAGGGTAACAGCTGTTGATTCACTTATATCCCTGACACATTTTAATGTGTTGTCATTTTCTCAAGTAGTCCATTGCCCCAAGTCTTGGTGGAAAATTGTGTTCCATGGGACACTGGTTCAGCCACTAAACCACTTAAAATTGGTGATATGAATGATGAACTTGAATTGGCAAACTTGAATGAAATTGGAATATTTCTGCATGTTATATGGCAAGTATCTCTGATTTTGGGTACAGGTCATTTAGGGAGGAGGGCATTTTCTCAAAAACCTAATAATCTGATTTGAACTCTGATTACTATATTGGAAACACCATACACTTTTACTTTGGGTGTTGTATCTATCTAGATACCAAGGGATTTTTTCCCCTCATAAGGGAAATATATAGCACATAAAAATTAGATAAAAAAAAGCTTGAGCTAGTAGTTAGATATGTCTGAATTTTTTCATCCTTTTCTTCATATTTCTTTTGGAAATTGTAAAATTCGCTATAACATATTGCCTTTTATTTTGGGGGTTATTTTATAGAACAGTAGCTTACTATGTTGTACAGTGTTTAGGTTTTGTTGATTAAAACAAGATTTAAGAGAGGTATTGAAAATGAAAGAAAAAACAGAACTGTATTTCATGCTTATATAAGAAGCTTATGGATGGGTTTTGCATTTATTCTGCTTTATGAAGTAAAGATAAAGATACTGAGTTTAAGTTCATGTGCAGTACCATCAGACAGTGGTACATTACAGACATCATTGGCTTCACATTAATTCCTCATAGGGTGGGTGAGAAGAATCAGTCACAGACCTTTGGGTCTTATGGTTGATGTGCTACCCAATACTCCAAACATTATGTTTGTTGGGAGACTGCACTTTCAGAATATTGGTAGGTGTGTTGAGGTTCTGTTAGAATGTATAGGACAAAGGTAATGGATTCTGCTGCAGATGAGCACCTTGTAGTGTATGCTTGTCTTCTTTCAATTAGAACTATAGGTGTTTGGGTCAAGACCATGACTGTCACTGAGTTTCTGGAAGCTGCAGGGTTCTTATGAAGGAGACCATGAGGCAAGAAGTTGTTACAGTGGCATTTGTTTTTCTGATACTGGTTTTATGATTATAGTTTGCATTTCTCTTTGTAGTGTTACATAAAGAGAACTCACTCAGTATATAATAGTACTGAGGTGACTTTGGTGTAGTTCAAATGTTATGTGATTGATATGGGAGTGAAAGTGACATATATTGTCAGTGAGATATTTGGGTCTGACTGCCATCAAGCAGTTGTACTCAGCCAAGACAAATCTTTGGATCCCTCTTATCTCGGTGAACTTTTTGTTACAGCGCTGGTCTTTTTCACTTGTGGGAGTGGTCAGACATTTTCATTCAGCAATGGGAGTCTCCTGTGTTAAGCACAAGGAATTTGGTTAATGCAGTACTGGTATTTCCTTATCCTAATCCTTGTGCAGTTATTTAACGTATCCTCATACTTCAGGCACTTTCAGTGTTCCCTTCCATGGTGTTTGTTCATCCTTTTATACTTTTTCTATTGACTCCTCTCTTGCTTTCATGTTTATGTCTAGCCATAGCAGGTACATGTGTGTATATATATATATATATATATATATATATATATATATATATATATATATATATATATATATATATATATATATATACACACACACACATATTTTCTGTCTCCTGTATCTTTTGCTCCTCCCTCATCTTGTCATTACATAAGTCTATTGCATACGTCGACCACCCTATTAGTAAACAAATTTTTGCCTATTTCTTTCTTAAATCTAAATTTGTCTAGTTTTAACCCATTAAACTCCGATGACAAGATGTCTTGTCATTTGGTCAAATAAAAGAAAAAATCATAAAACACCAAAATGTTTGATCAAACACCAGAAAAATACGACGTCAGTCCTCGCTTCGCTCGCGAGCGAAGCGAGGACTGACGTCATCTTTTTCTGGTGTTTGATCAAACATTTTGGTGTTTTATGATTTTTTCTTTTATTTGACCAAATGACAAGACATCTTGTCATCGGAGTTTAATGGGTTAAAACCATTACTGCGAGTCCTGTCCTGTTGTTTTAATAAGATGACCTTGTTTGCATCACCCTTGTTAAAGCCTTTGATCCACCTGAACATCTCTATTAGATCACCCCGCACTCTGCGGGGTGATCTAATAGAGATAATCTAATAGTGTAAGTTAAGGTGCCTAAGCCTCTCTTCGTAAGGCAAATTTCTGAGTTCATTTATCATTTTGGTCATTCTTCTCTGTACTGATTCTAGTGAATTGATGTCCATTCTGTAGGACGGATTACTTCTCTTATCCCTCTCTGTCTGGGGATCATTACTCTGTTGAATGAAATTGTCCATTATCGTTCAGAACAATGCATACAGTTCTTGGTTGAAGGTTTCGTTGACGCTGATCAGTTTAGCCACGAAAGGGAGTGTTAGGTCACGTTCATAGTCAAAATAGCCATCATATTTGATAATGTGCTTAGAAAAGTGTTCAGGGAGTTTGTTGTTCAATAATTACATTCTGTTGATGTGTTTTGTCAGAAACAAGGCAACGACCCCCTCCTCAGATATTTGAACAAATGAAAATCATAAATGCTGCACCACAAGTCATTGCGATCATTTGTACTTTTATTCACTTCCATCTGAATCCCATCTTCGTACTTGTTATAGGGTGGCAAGTTAAAAATAAATTGCTGCCAAATTTGAGTGGTATACTTTTATAGGAAAACATTTCTGATAAGTTTGACATAATATAATATAGGGATAGGTAAAAGCTATCACAAGAATTGTTGCACAGCATTTATAGTACATATTTTTTACATCACAATACTCCCTGTTTAAATAGACAATGCTTGACGGCAGCCAGAGCAAAATAAAATCATGAATAGTAGCGAAAGACTCAAAACGAAGTCTAGCCACTGAAAACGGACGCTGGAGAACGAGGTACATTCGTTTGTCAGATTCCACGGAATGGATTTTCAAGGTCATTGCCCGGATCACTTTTATGTATACACATTGAGTACACCAGCGCTGACCGACGAAAGAGAAAAATAAATCTCATTGGCAGTATTTCCATGAAGGCAGGGTCTTGAACGAAGACAGATTTTAAGAGCAATTTATTGTTCAATTGACTGGGGTGCAGTGCGCTGTTGCCTAGTAAGCGTGTTCGTGCTGGCAGCGACGGCAACTCTTGTTGTTAAGGTCGGTCGGCTGCATCATGTTCCACTGCAAGACATCTCTAAAGGGGATGGCGCCTCAAGTAGGCTGATGGGCAGGCGGGGGAGTGGGGTGGGTCCATGGTGGTGGTGATAATAGTGGCGGTGGTGGTAATGATCGTGCATGTCATGGTGGTGAACAGCGGTATAGCGCGATAGTGAGGCAAGTTCTCAGACGCATTGAATACAACATTCTTCCACATATCAACTGAATTGTGTACCTACATCAAATATGATGAAAATCCGTTCGATATATCACGGGGTTGGATTGGATAAGGTTACTCTATGCCAGTCACAAATTAATATTGGTATAATTGTTGATACTAAATGCTAAAACCCATAAACATTACGTTGATCTAGCGCATTGTTTCCCGACTAGGGGGTGAACGAATATCAAGGGGTCTGTCTATTGGATTATTTTTCTCGATTGCACTAATTAAAAAATATTCACTGAACTGAATACTTATTATTTTCA
>NC_134800.1:21456471-21463971 GCF_046742065.1 Oratosquilla oratoria
AAGGAGAGAGAGAGAGAGAGAGAGAGAGAGAGAGAGAGAGAGAGAGAGAGAGAGAGAGAGAGAGAGAGAGAGAGAGAGAGAGAGAGAGAGAGATTAGGTTACGTTAGTACTCGTATATGCGAGCGTTGTGTGCGGGCATTGCGTGTGCGTTGGCTGACGTCAGCGGTCCTGTTGACGCATGCGCACGCGATTGTGCGTAAATTGAACTTAGTCCATGGATGTCACGTTTTGCCTCTCTGAGGGAGATGTCGTTTGCATCTTGCATTGGGTCTTTGCACTTGGCACGGTAGTCCACTCTTTAGGTACAGCATTGGCTGTATCCCTTACGTAGTGTGTGTAACGTGTCCTCTTTATTTATTTATTTATTTTTTATTCTTATTCTGGTTGCTGCCTGGCTGTTTTATTCACCACCACAGTAGCCCCACCTTACCCCCCCCCCCCACCTCAATTCGGTAGTGAGTTGGTTCATTTCCTGCACGTTTTTGCAAACTGTCTGGCGGCTCGCCGATGGGATGTTTGGGGTACTTCAGTTTGCGGCGCGCGTCTATTTTTGTTTGTACAGATGGTCCACTTTATTGGGGGGAATTAAAATTCGAAATTTTCAGTATCCGGAATTGTCCAAAAATCGGGGTTTAATTGCGAATATTAGAAATTTTCTGTTATTAGAAATTACTGAGAAAGAGAGTCTTCTAAAACAAAACTAGTGTTGTCCTGCCTTGATTTAAGTTAGGAAATTTAATGTCTAGATTTGGAGGGATGGGATTTTATGAACTAAATCACACTACATCAATATTTAGGGAGTAAAACACCAAGACCTTCTAGAACGTCCTAAAAAAGAAAATTCTTTTTTAGTTACTAGAAGACCAATGCTTGAAATATAAGGCTCGTTTCACACGTACCGACTTTTCGCCGTGCGCCTTCCACGACACGACGTCGTGCCCTTAAGTAACCATGGGTGTCTATGGACGCTTTCACACGTCACGACCACGTGTGAAAGTGTCTGTAGACACCTATGATTATTTGAGAACTCGACGTCGTGTCGTGGACGTGCGCACGGCGAAAAGTCGGTAGATGTGAAACGAGCCAAAGATAGATTACGACGTCGACGCGATACTGTCTAAAGAGATAGGATCATTGGTGAACTTACACTTTATTACATTTTACTTTCGTTTAAGCGGGTGTGTACAGTTATGAGTACTACATTAGCCGATTTTGTATTCTAAGTCGATCTAGTGCCTTTATGGATAGTGATGGCAGGTGGGTAAGGGACATGGGACTGCCTGGTGTGGGCCTTATGGTCTCTTGCAGTCTCTTCCATTCTTATATTCTTAAGCGTAGTTCTTGTGACCAACAGAACTCTTCCTTTGAAAAGTGGAAGGGGGGGGGGAGGTAGTTAGGGGTTCCATGTGAGAGAGGTCCAGTATGTGAAGAGTAGAAGAGGATCTTCGTTTGGTCGGCCTTATTACTCCCACACACTCCCTCTCCTTGCCCCAGGGGAGGTATCAGTGACCCTTAAGGCAGCATGTAGATAGCGAGCTCATGGCACGTGCATCTTTCATAAGAGCGGTTGTGGCAGAAAAAAAAAAAAAAAAAAAAAAAAAATAAAAATATATATATATATATATTTATATATATATAGTTGAGTTCCTCCCTTAGTCCCTTTCCTGCACTTGTGGGATTTCCTCCCCCCCCCCGTGTGCTGAATAAAACCACATGACGAGTTTATCCTTGTGTTTTGCATATTGTTCACGACATGGAACTCATGACTGTCTTTTCACATTGAGACAGAACATTCCAATGTTGAAAGAGCCCTCACTACCTAAACATCACTTGGCCAAGTGCTATGTTAGGAACATAGGGCTGATGCATTATTGAGTGTTGAGAGTCTATATAGTATAATTAAACCATGGATACTCTTCGCGAGAGTATTGTACATCGGGCCTTCCTTAACACAATTGACCCTGCTAACATGTAGTCCAACACAGATACAACAGGAAGAATAAAAGTACAAGTCATAAGCAATTTGGAAAGGTCGTTGACCCTTTTGAAGAACTGGATGATAAAAAAAAAGATGCAAACAAGTTTGGTTATGCGATCTGCGCGTGAACCATGAAAGGTCAGAGAGGCTCCGTTGCAGGTTACCTTACCTATCGAAAGGTTAACAACTTATTTCTGTCTTTTTCCATTTAAATGGTTGTATATATTTCTTATCATCATTTCTTAACACTCAAGTGCTATCCCCTTTCCTGTATTTCAGTAGATCAGCCATTTTCAGTTATTTATCATGTAATTGATAATCTTTTGTTGCTTCCACTTTTCAGTGTCGTTTCCTTCCATAGTTTTCATCCATTTGTCTTTTTTCTTTTTATTACGATTATTTCTCAAACTTTGAGTAGCGGTAGAGCGACACTTTGACGTGGGAATCGCGGTGGACCGGTGGTTAGCGTGCATGCCTTCCGTCTTGGCAGGTTACCATATTTGGTTATGCGTGACGTAATGTCGTCTCTACCGGGATTCATGGCCAGATGTGAAAACCTGTAAACGTTGATTATTAAAAAAAAAGTAGGTAATTGTCTTTCGTTTGGATCTGTTGCTTGTGGGAGTAGATTTCCATTTCCGCTGGTTGTATTCCGCCAATTTACGTTTTGTTAAATAGTATTTTGCCAAACTTCATTAGGCTATGCATTATGCCAAATTCGCATAAGTTAGTGATTTCGGTAAAACCCCGTGGGTAAGGTTAGCTTAGGTTAGGGAATTTGGCGAAATGTGAAATTGGGGGATGGGCGAAATCCACTTTGGCGAAACGAGAGCGGTTTCTTGTTCAGTTCATGGGAAGGGGTTGGAGTAGGGAAAGGGGAGAAGGGGAGGGAGAGGAGGTGTCTGGGATCTTGCGCCAATCCTCAAACCACAGGAATCGAATTCTTTGTCCACTGTTTTCGATCCGCTCCAGGTGACGACGATGACAACGACGACGAAAACGACGACGACGACGACAACGACAACGACTCGATCTCTCTCCTTTTTTTTTTCTTCGTGGGATATCCAGCTACTGTGTGACCGTGTTTCATAGAGAGGAGATTTAGAGTAGACGTGACATAAGAGCCATGTCTCCCTTTCTGTAGGGTAATTTTAGGCTTAAAGTTAATCCGACTGTACCCTAAGATAGCGAGGTAGACCATATGGCCATAGAACTCTCCTGAATGTGTTGGTCGGTGTCATATTATGCGGCTTGGCCGGAAGGGTCCATATTAAATTTGAAAGTTCAAATAACTTAATAAAAATCACCAGGCGATAGCTAGAACTTGATATAACGATCACCTTGTTAATATACGATCATAAGCTTTCGAGTCTAATGACATAAGGGAGACTTTGCTATATCCAGCAACAAGTTGCAACGGCCTTACTCTTTAAAGAAGACTTGCCACTAAAAATTTCTTCTTCGTAGTCTTTGCGGAACGAGTGTATACGTGACCTCTGTTTTATTTTGATTTTTACCCTGCCATTAGTTTATTTTGAAAAGAAAAACAAGAGAAAGGAAAAATTCAAGTCCTGACACGGTGTTTGTTTTCTGTTGACGGGTCGTGGGAAGGCTCGACGTTCTCGAGTTCGCAGCCCGATCTTATGGAAACGACCCCAATGGAAATAGGCCATGGAGGCCATTTTTGCTTATCTCTGGAATTAGGCATTGTATATTATTGTTTAGTTTGTAAATACAATATATTTTTAAACTAAAACCACCTCATCCTTTTCTTTGTGAAAACGTCACCTAACCCAGTGTTTGTTCTCGTTGTCGCCAAATTATTTTATTAACTTTGGGGAACAATAACGCGAGCACGTCAAGCCTGCATACGTAGGTGACAAAGCCTTGGGGAAGTGTTGTTTTATTGTTGATATTGTTGTTATTATGTAATTATCTTAGTGGTTGTCGTTGTTGTCGTCGTTGTTGTTATTATTATGAATTCGCTTTAGCTGTTAAATGCAATATTGTTGTTGTTATTCCTCCATTTATGGTAAGGTGCGAGTAATACCTTAGAATGTATTTATTAGATTTCAACGAAACTAGTTAACATGTTCTACCAAAGTACTTCGCTTGGGTTTCACTCAACCGCCAACCTGAAGCCGGTGTCCCGCTCGGGGTTTTAAATTTCGCGCGCCACCGAAAAACAAAATTTCGCGAAATAATATTGTTCATTGTTGTTGATTACACTAGGTCTCTCTACACGTGCTGGCACGTTATAGTAAACATTGGCAACATTTGTTGTTGCAGTAATATAATTTGTTTTGCCCCCGTGAACCCAAAACATCGAATATAGTCCATTAGAACAGTAAAAATGTCCGTGAGAATGTGAGATTGCCACAACATTGGCTCTTTCGCAGTGTGCTAAATACAGAAACGCGAAAAAACTGCCACATTTCTTTGCAGCCTCAATGTCTCAAAGAAACGTTCTCAAGAAAAACACTGAGGCGGGCGAAGTTTGGAGGAAGATAACTATGATAAGGCGTCGTGTAATTGATGGTGTTGAACTGTCTGGAGAATGAGCGAGTGTTTCATCAAGAACGTGCGCTAGGCTCGAGTAAAAACGACTTAAGTATGGTTTCATAATTTCAAACACTATCGCAGTGTACATGTTGTGTTTGGCAACATATATTCAACTGAAAGTAAGCAAAGTATTCGTTAGTTGACGAATTCACAATGGTAGTTTCGTGTGAGAATGATCTTTACCTTTATCGCCTCATCTGTACTGGTTTACGTTGCATTTCAAAGGTATGGTAAGCGTGTTAGTTTTTCTTCAGAGGTGATCCATCTATGGCCCGGCATTTCCACAAATCCGGGACCTGTTAAGTCCCAATGGTGCCGGATTAACGAGGGTCGACCTGTATTGAGATTAATTCGTGATAACCCCCCCCCTCCTCTCTCTCTCTCTCTCTCTCTCTCTCTCTCTCTCTCTCTCTCTCTCTCTCTCTCTCTCTCTCTCTCTCTCTCTCTCTCTCTCTCTCCTTCCTCTCTCTCTCTCTCTCTCTCTCTCTCTCTCTCTCTCTCTCTCTCTCTCTCTCTCTCTCTCTCTCTCTCTCTCTCTCTCTCTCTCTCTCTCTCTCTCTCTCTCTCTCTCTCTCTCTCTCTCTCTCTTCTCTTCTCTCTCTCTTCTCTTCTCTCTCTCTTCTCTCTCTCTCTCTCTCTCTTCTCTTCTCTCTCTTCTCTTCTCTTCTCTTCTCTTCTCTTCTCTTCTCTCTCTCTCTCTCTCTCTCTCTCTCTCTCTCTCTCTCTCTCTCTCTCTCTCTTTCTCTGTGTGTGTGTGTGTGTCTGTCTGGCTGTTTTTTTCATGGCCGCATATAAAGTGTAGTACGGAAACAAAAGGAATTTACCACACCAGTCTAGAACAACACTCCTAGTCTTCCGGTGACGGACTTAGAATCCAATGCTTGACTACAGTTTGCATCGTGTACGGTTGTTGATGCTCATCACTAACTCGCATAAATTTTATTTGATACAAAAAATAAGTGACAGAGAACCTTATAGTGAAGGATTCGTCCACCGCGAGAGGAAATTTAATAACACAACATATATATTGTTGAAACTAACAAACCTCAGTAAGCGTAAACAAAATATAATTGTTTTATTTGACAATATTATCCTACTTTACTGTGCTTATTGTCTGTGCGCACGTGTGTGCGCGCCCGTGTGTATGTATATGTGTACACGCACATGTACGTGTGTCCGAAGTAATGGTGTGGACTGCTGCAGGTGTGCACAGGTGTGTACAGGTGTGATACGTAGGTTCCCAGATGGGGGTGGGGGAAGTGGGGGAGAGGTGGGTGAATATGACCCACAGATTGTGTGGAGGCGTTAAGTGTCGGATATAAAAACTGAGGCAGCTATGGGTGACACAGTGATTTGATTTTCGAGCATTTTGCAGGAGTGAGGCATTGCCTCCAGTAGGTCAGAAAAGTTCTTTGGATTTTTTTTCGTTTTAGGTGTCCTCATTATACGAGTTTTTATTTATTTATTTATTTTTTTCTGCAGAGGATGGTTTAAATGTGGGCTGGCATTAATGAAATCTTGTGTGCGCGCACACACACACACACACACACACACACACACACACACACACACACACACACACACACACACACACACACACACACACACACACACACACACACACACACACACAGAGAGAGAGAGAGAGAGAGAGAGAGAGAGAGAGAGAGAGAGAGAGAGAGGAAGGAAAGGACAACTTGGCACATGCGTGTAATAGGAGACATTGGTAACCTTGCCTGAGATGCCCGTTTAACTCCACTTAATTTGTTACCTACTTCGTCTTGGTGCTATTGATTTAGGCATTTTTTTTTTATCTATTTTTTCTCACGGGGAGTTGTGATTAGATTCATGATTGGTTTCATTTGATTTTTTACTGTTTATTTATTTATTTGTTTATTTACTTATTTGTTTATTTGTTTGTTTACTTATTTTAAGAATTGTCAAGAAATATTTTGTTGAGCTAAATGTGTTGTTTGGACAGTTGGAAACTATGTGAATATCACCGGATTAGAATTTTTTTTTTGCAATCTAATAATAATTAATTTCCAAAACACACTTTATTTAAACAAAATAAACAAATAAGAACTATAACAATTTTAATATAACCGGCACACATATGTCATCAATAAGTATTTCAAGATTAACAAAATAATAAAATAGAATAAAATATAAAAATATTCTGTCATTCGGGGGGGGGGGGGCTGACCGCAGACGGCAATAGATCTTATCTGGCGGTCGCTTACAACTTCCAAGTCATCGACAGCTCCCATTGTAATTCAGGAAAATAGTAACAACGCTCATTCAAAGTAATGAGCCAAAGCTCCTGACACATCTTTGCTGTGTATAAGTTGAACGACCTGAAGGAATTGTCCAATTTGTCACACATTCCCTCTGCCGAACAAGGAACATGTTCATACAAGGATTGTTAACATTCGATGTCGTGGTGTTTAGATAGAGTTTGTGGTGTCGATTTCGAATGAGTTGATTAAATTACAAAACAGGGGGTCCCCGGTGTGAAAAGGGCCAAGAAAAACCGAGACCCCATTTTTTGGCTGCGTAAGTATGCTTAGGGCGCCACGGCTGTGTCTTAAGATTTAAACCGTAACGGTTTTAACCGTCATGGGATTGCAGAAATATTTTGGTGAAGATATTTGTCTTAAATCTTTTCGTTGCGCTCCAAGGGTGGGGGTGGCTCTTGTCTGGATGAAATCGCCTGACGTCAATGGAAGGAATAATCGAGATGGGTATGGGGTTACCTTCAGCTGAATAGAATCACCTGACGGCAGCCAAGGTAAATGCTCTAGACGTCAGTAGCTGTAATAACTGTAATTAGACATTACTTGATGGAATATATGGATCATGCACGTTGGTTCCACAAGAACGGTCATGTCCTCTTCTCAGCCGTCGTTAGCCAGAACAAAAGTTGTAAAGTACGACACTCGTCGAAAGGGATTAAGAGC
>NC_134800.1:21471471-21473971 GCF_046742065.1 Oratosquilla oratoria
ACATCCAGGAACTTCGGTCTCGCCCGAAGTAATACCGAGCTCGTGGGGTTAGGTTCTCAACCCGCTGGCTAATGGTTCCAGCGTGTACCTTTAATCTGACTTCCGCCAGAGGGTTTTGTTCAGTTGGGAGAAAGAGTCTGCCCCTTCCTTCGGGCGGCGAAAGGGTCTTAAGTCTCAGGAGACCCAGACCCAGAGGGTTTTTGACTCTGGGGGAAAGTTCTTATAATAATTTATTTTCTGGTTCCAAAGTGACTTCAGTTTTACATTATTTTCGCACCCATCATGGCCCGTCAGTATGGAATCTTTTCATGACGTACATACCAGATTACTCATAAATGATACAGTAATACATTGTATACGGTACAATGATATGCGGTGGGAAAACAAACCAGAAGGCATCTTTTCAGTTCACAATGAAGCCTTACAAAAAAAAAAGGAAAGAGGACAGCGGTAGAGGATAATATAGATACATTGGTTAGATGTGTGGCGATCTGAACGAGTTCTTGTGTAATAAAATCGTCTACCGTTTACTGTAGCCACATCTAGACAATGCGGCACAGGATTGAAGGTGTTGGAGATGTGGCACTGACAGACGAAGTCTCGAGGCGAAGCATAGGCACTGGCCCTCTTCAGGGCATCGAAGCCTGCTGCTGGTGGCACTCTATCGGGAAAAGATAAAAGGGATGTGTATAAGGTATAACTTCACTGTGTTTTTTTTTCTGATTTTTTATTCTTTTTTTTATTTCGTGTGTCGTCCTTGGCAGTATTGTATAGATTGATAGAGAGAATCTGATAAAATGGGATGATAGAAATACAAGAGGACACGGAAAGAAAATCAAGAAAGACAGCTATAGAAGAGATGTGAAAAAGAACAGCTTTCCTCGCAGAGTAATAGACAGTTGGAACAAGTTAGATGAGAAAGTGGTGTGTGCAAAAACAATACATGAATTTAAAAATAGTTTAGATAAAATGAGATATGAAGACGGGACACCACGAGCATAGCTTCCCTTCCCGTAAAATACAACTAGGTAAACACACACACACACACACACACACACACACACACACACACACACACACACACACACACACACACACACACACACACACACACACACACACACACACACACACACACACACACACACACACACACACACACACACACACACACACACACACACACACACACACACACACACACACACACATTTTGTAGGTTTATAGTTTGTGCGGGCTTGCACATGCTGTGCACACTTAGTATCGCGCGGATGCAGATAATTTGATCATCGTGTTGACTGTCGCCTCTGTTCCCTGGAAATCTGGGCCAGTCTTTGTCATTAAGTGACAGTGGTTGTTTCATCTGTTTCCATTGACGCCACCTTTGATCTGGCCGGCATTTATTCCCGGCCCTCTGGACCAACACCCCCACCCCACCCCACCCCACCCCACCCCTCCTCCCTTACCTCCAACCCGGTGTCTGCTGAGTGCGGGCTGTAGTTTGCTTTATTCATTTATCGATTAATTTACTCGTTTACTTATTTATTTATTTATTTGTGTATTTGTTTACTGTTTGCCGTGTCGCCAACTCCGCCATTATTGTGAAGGGTATGCGATCATCGTTATTGATGGTATTGATGTTTATATTGCGATGTTGATATTGACGTATTGAGTATATTGATTTTTCCTATTGGGTTCTCCGTCGCCGCTCGAACGATCATGACACCGTTTTGGGCCATGATACCCATTCAACTACTGAATAAAATCATGTGATAAGAATAGAGATACTTGTAAAAGAAAGTACGAGTTCTTAAATCACTTGGCGACAGCCATAATAGAATGATAAGTGGCACTCGGTACGGAATAGGTCCACGGCGACAAACATCTCTTGGACCGCGGTCCTGCCTTTGCTGCTGGGGGTGCCAAGTGGCCCCCGACAGAGAGAGTGACTGGCGTCTCTTCAGATAATGATTTCAATGAGTTGAATGGCTCGTGCTTAGAACGCCAACAGCTGACACGGAAGCGTGTGTGTGTGTGTGTGTGTGTGTGTGTGTGTGTGTGTGTGTGTGTGTGTGTGTGTGTGTGTGTGTGTGTGTGTGTGTGTGTGTGTGTGTGTGTGTGTGTGTGTGTGTGTGTGTGTTTTGGAGGTATTTTTTGTTAATATGGGGCAGAAGCTTCGGGTTGTTGCCTTCCCCTCCTCCCCCTCCCCCTCCCCCTCTTCCTCCCCCCTCCCCCCTCTGTTGTGGGGAGTTCATAATTGGTTGCGGGTACGGCGGGCGGGAGATCGCGCCATTACAAGACGCCCCACGTGACGCATAAGGTTATGACGCGTGATGTGTCGCGTGACGTGACGCTGCTTTGTCTCGTGGTAACGTAAAAGGAGAGGGTGACACTGTGTAAGAAGGTGGGATATATTACTCGGAATTCGGTAGTGTATGGCTGTATAGATATGTCAGTAATGTCGAATTAATACGGCATGATTTACGAAAGAAATCCTCTG
>NC_134800.1:21481471-21533289 GCF_046742065.1 Oratosquilla oratoria
GATGATTATTCACTGTTCTATAATGGCAGAACAGAAGGCGATTTTGTTCATCTGAAGTTCAGATTCCCACCTGGATGAGGTCCTACCATCAGCTGCATGCATGGAATCACCTCTGTTCAACAATCTATTTGTTCTGTGTCACTTTGTTGAAGGGGTTGGTCCGCTACAGGTCGTGGGCTGGTCTTGAAATGGCGGGCCCGGCCGCCCCCCCTCCCTCTCCCTCCCCCCTCTCTCTCTCTCTCTTTCTCTCTCTCTCTCTTTCTCTCTTTTTTCTCTCTTTTTCTCCCTTTTTTTCTCTCATTCTCTCGTTCTCTCTCATTCTCTCTCTCATTCTCTCTCATTCTCTCTCTCATTCTCTCTCTTTCTCTCTCTCTCTCTCTCTCTCTCTCTAATTCTCTCTCTCTCTCTCTCTCTCTCTCTCTCTCTCTCTCTCTCTCTCTCTCTCTCTCTTTTTCTCTTTTCTCTCTCTTTCTCCCTTTTTTTCTCTCATTCTCTCGTTCTCTCTCTCATTCTCTCTCTCTCTCTCTCTCTCTCTCTCTCTCTCTCTCTCTCTCTCTCTCTCTCTCTCTCTCTCTCTCTCTCTCTCTCTCTCTCTCATTCTCTCATTCTCTCATTCTCTCTCTCTCATTCTCTCTCTCATTCTCTCTCTCTCTCTCTCTCTCTCTCTCTCTCTCTCTCTCTCTCTCTCTCTCTCTCTCTCTCTCTCTCTCTTTTAGCAGAGATAATCCTCATCCATCCAAAGTTTAGCTTGGTCGTGCCATAAGATTATTGGTAGTATTTGTTGTTGTTGTTTGTCCTTTATTAAATGAGGTGGCGAGGGAATGGTGAAGACGGGCGAGAAAGAATTGGGTATGAATGCAGAGACACAGGAGGTGAAGAGGTAGAAGGAGAGTGGGAGACGTTAAAAGAGGCAGTGAGAGAGTTCGCTCAGGAAGTGTGAGGTATGAAAAGGGGTGATGGGCGTGGGGAAGAACAGACTAGTGGAGTGAAGAATTAGATGAGACATGGAGGGGAAAGATAAAGAAACATGAACTGGGGTTGGAGATTAAACGAACGAAAGGATAGAGTAGCTCATGAGGTATTGGTATGAAATGAGAAAGTGGCAGTGTTGTTGCTGTTGTTGTTGTTATAGGCTGGAATTTACCAGCGATTCTATCCGTGTAGACGTCCGCTCAGCTGCCTTGTTGTCTTGTATATCATATGCGGCACACTGTAAGCGGGATATGAAGACTGGATATCTGAGGATTTTAAAGCTAAAATCTTTTGGGAGCAGTCAGTGAATTTATAAGCCAAACGACGGTGGGAGGGGGTTAAGAAAAAGAAAGAAATACAGTCAACGTAAGAAGACAAAGTTATGGAAAGGTGAGGAGAAAGTGTTTCCAGGAGTTGCTCTCGGTGTGGGTCATGCTGGGGAAGTGGAAATACCGACACTGGAACCTGCTGGAACAAGAAGCAGAAGGAGAACAAAGAGGGCACAAGTCAGTAAAAAAAAAAAAAAAAAAAGTGGAGAATGTAGTGGCAGAGTTAGAATGTGATAGAAGTAGTGGGACTTGATGAAGTGAGAGTTATGATTAAAAAAAGGGGGGAAAGACAGCGAGGAAATGGTTATTGAGGGTACGTCTTATGTATTGTGAGAGAAAGTGCCCAAAGACTGGAAGAGAGCTGGCAGGGTGCTAAGGGGAAAGGTTGCAAGTCCTAATGCAAGAGCCACAGATGCATTGACCTTTTAAGCGTCCCAGGTAGTGTACTTTTTATAACAGGGTTACATTACAAAAGATAATGGGAGAAGCATAGGAGGGGAACAGTTTTCTTGAAGTATGGGATCGTGTAGGTCAAGCTATCACATTTAGACAACTCAGTGCCAAGACATATGGGGAAGGGAAGCAGTTACATCTATATTTTGTGGATCTGGGGAAAGCGTATGATAGAGTAGGTCGGAAGGGAATTTGAGGAATCGTAAGATTGAATGGGGGTGAAGAAAGTACGCAAGGTGCTTGAGGTTAATGCTGGTTTGAGGCAAGGGCAGGTAATGTCTTTATAACTGTGTAATCTGTATTTGAATGGGGGTGATGAAAGGGGTGAACACAATATTTATGAATCGGGGGTGGGGAATGGGCAAGAGTGGATATTTACCATACGCGGATGATACAGTTTTGCTAGCAGAGACCGATGAGAATTTGAGGAATTTAGTGAGTAAATACTTGGGTGTAGTGTGCTGGAGGAGGTAACTGAAGGTCTATGTAACAAAGAATAAGGTTATGGGCGTATCCAAAAGCGGAAGACAATAGGTTGATTGACAAACAAGAGTTGTATAGGGAGAGGCCAACACTGAAAAGGACCGGAGAACGTGTAAGTGATTTTTATATATTTATTATTATTATTATTATTGTTGTTATTATCATCATTATCATCATTATTATCGTTATTATTATTTATTTATTATTTATCATTTATTATTTATCATCATTTAGTGTTTATCATTTAATATTTATTATTTATTAATTATTTTTTATTATTATTATTAGATAGATAGATAGACCGTACAAAGGGACTACTGATGGAGTAGCGTGGGCTCCCGGGCGTCCCGAGGGACATTCTCGGGGTCGAGGCAGAGCCCAATTCAAGGCTTGTTAGGGATCACGTCGCGGAGCGGAAGCCAAGTCCTTGTGAGCCTTGAGCACAAGGATGGTACAAACGTACATACGAACATAAACATGTAAATGCACAAGTGCACTGTGTGTGTGTGTGTGTGTGTGTGTGTATGTGTGTGTGTGTGTGTGTGTGTGTGTGTGTGTGTGTGTGTGTGTGTGTGTGTGTGTGTGTGTGTGAAAGAGAGAGTACGTGCGTTTGTGTGTGTATACGTGCGCTCACGTAGTAGTGGATTGCAAGGCGAAGCTTATTCTTATACTGTCCCTTGTCGCAGTATACTTTCATTACACTAATTTTGAGACACTTATCACAATTTACGGACTTGCATACTTTGGACGCGTGCTTGTGTGTGTGTGTGTGTGTGTGTGTGTGTGTGTGTGTGTGTGTGTTTATCTAATTGTAATATACAGGAAAGGAATTAAGCTCGTAGGGTCCTGTTTCTTGTTCTCCATGTATATTCCCTAGCTTTAAATTTATTTATGTTTCCAGCTTGGGCTGTATCGTATAGGCTATTGTAGGAGGTTGTGTATCTGCACGGAAAACATATTTCCTTACGTCCTTAGACATGTATTTTTTCAGTTTGTTCCCATGACCTCGTAATGCCTTCCCGTCCGTTCTCATTTTGGTGCCTCTCTTCAATCACGTGTGTGTGTGTGTGTGTGTGTGTGTGTGTGTGTGTGTGTGTGTGTGAGAGAGAGAGAGAGAGAGAGAGAGAGAGAGAGAGAGATAGAGAGAGAGAGATAGAGAGAGAGAGATAGAGAGAGAGTGAGAGTGTGTGAGAGTGATCGAGAAAACAGGCATAAGGTTTGGACAGTCTCAATTGCATCGGACTTGAGGTCCTGACCTCACCCGAATCAAATCTTCTGGCAGCAGCCACATCAAACTGGTGTCATCATAACAAACGGGATAACGTAACTAGAAAACAATCGTAATTTGCATTAAAGTAACGGGAAACATTATTTGGTGTGCCTACGAGAAAGCACGCCGCATTGGTCGTAGGCTTGAAGCTTTTTGAGCGGACATCCAATTTTGCAAGAAAGTACTCAGGTGTTGAGCATTCTTCGGAAACCTGCCTCGTGTTTGGTTGATACCGAAGGACGTTTGTCTTTGTCCCTTCGATACTTTGACGACCTTTGTATATTTTATTCTGATGAAACCCAGAAGGGTATTCGAGTCAGATTCAGGTTAGTGAAAGGATGCAGTGAATGGTCAATGTTTCGGAGAATCGTGCTGTGCTGGGAGGGGGGGGGGCTTCCTGCTGCTTCGGTGACGCACCTGTGGAATACCCACGAGTGACGACTTCTGGAAGTGATCGCATCCGGTCCCTCCTCCCCCCCCACCTTCCCCCCACCTTCCCCCACTCCCCCGGTTAATCTCCGAGATCATCCCACGAAAGTGTTGGAATGGTTCGCGGGTGGAGCACTTTGCAAAGATGGGATCTTCCTTTTCCTCCCCACCTTCTTTTCACAATTTTTCTTTCGGCCCCTCTCTACCTCCTCCTCCTCCTCCTCCTCCTCCTCCTCCTCCTCCTCCTCCTCCTCCTCCTCCTCCTCCACTTCCCCTCCTCCTCCTCCTCCTCCACTTCCCCTCCTCCTCCTCCTCCTCTTCCCCTCCTCCTCCTCTTCCCCTCCTCCACCCTCTCCCCCTCCTCCTTCCCCTCCCCCTCCCCTCCTCCCCCTCCCCTCCTCCCCCTCCCCCTCCCCCTCCTCCTCCCCTCCTCCTCCTCCTCCTCCTCCTCCTCCTCCTCCTCCTCCTCCTCCTCCTCCTCCTCCTTTCTTCTGCTTTCTCCTCCTCGAGAGTCGAGATGCGCTCTATCCCTGAGGCAGCGAGGGCTTTCAAGGTCGCCGCGTAGCATGACTCATATGTCGTCGGGTCTATGGGAGTGCCGAATGTCGAGCAATCGCGAATTGTGTCACAAGTTTCGCGTGTTTGAATCCTGTCAGATGGATTTGAAAATAACGAAAAATAAATTATAGTAACAACAACAATAACAAATGATAATGATAATAAAATTATAACGACAACAACAACAACAATTGATCATGATAATGATAATGGTAATGATAACGAATACGGTTTCTTTCGAAAGGAAAGGCTCAACCCGTCTGTACCCAAGGATGAGGTATATCAAATTGTCTGACGTCAGCCAGAACAGAATCTTTTTAAAGGAGAACTTTGTACCTTTGCCGGTTAACCCACGGGAGAGCTGGGGAGAGGGGGTGGGGGTCAACCATAGACCAGAATAGAGTCGTTTGGCTTTAGCTGGAGCGGAGCCTTTAAAGTAACAAGAACGAGACACACAAGAACCTGTGTGAGCTGCGGCCGAAGCCGTCATGTGTTCCGACAGCCAGGGCAAGGGTCAGTCACCGCTGACAGTTAGGGATCGTTCCGGGTCACAGTGTGCCACACAGTGAGAGAACTTTTGTGGAAAAAAAAAAAAAAGAAAGAAGATCCTGCAGGTCATGGCCCCGTTGTCAAGGGAGTACCTGGGGACTCTTGCCCTGAGCGAGTCTCATTAGACGAACCCACAGCGACCTCAAGGGGCGGACAGAAGCCGCAGATCACGTGACCACCACGTCCTCCCCACCCCCCAACCTCCCTTATCCTCCCTTCAAAAGCCAATTTCCCCCTATCGCCCCATAGCTTGTTAACGTCCGCGTGTATTCCTTTGTTTTCTCCCTTTTTTTCTGTTGCTGTTTTTCATGCGCCTCTTTAGTGTCCGTGTGTAGCTCCCCCTTCCTCCCTCTCCTCTTTGATGTGTCTTCGACCTCCATTCGTAACACCTCCTCATTGTCTTCCCCGCCTTCAGCTTTAGTCGAGTTCGACCTAGTGAGTTGGACTCCCTCCTACACACGCGCGGCGGCCAGCGAGGAACTCGCTGCCGCAGACCTTCTCGACCTTTCCTCCCCCTTCGGTAGGCCCTATTGACCTTTGGTGCCACCCCCTCGCCCCCCACCCCCATTCGCCCTCCCTCCATGTAACGAAAGACCCCTCCTCCCTTTTAAAGATGGAGTAACTTGCCTCCATACCCATGTGAGCCTGGACCACTCCTGTTTACTTCCCGATGACCTGTGGTTGGCCAACCTCCTCTTTATCTTTCTCAGACTCCTGCTCTTATTTTTTTTTTATCCCATTCCCCACTTCCTCCTCCTCCCCCCCCTTCCCCTTCTCTACCTCCTTCTTCCTCCTTCTCCCCTCCTTTCCCCTCCTTCCCCCTCCTTCCCCCTCCTCCTCCTCCCCTCCTCCTCCTCCTCCTCCCCTCCTCCTCCTCCCCTCCTCCTCCTCCTCCCCTCCTCCTCCTCCCCTCCTCCTCCTCCTCCCCTCCTCCTCCCCTCCTCCTCCTCCTCCCCCTCCCCCCTCCTTCCCCTTCACTACCCCCTTCCTCCATCTCCTCCTCCTCCACTTCTCCCAGAATCTTCCAGCGTGTTTGTGCGTGTATGTGTGCGCGCGCGTGTGTATGTGTACGTGTGTCTGCACGTGCGTGCGTTCTTGTGTGTTTACCTAATTGTAGTATACAGGAATATAACAACGCTCGTTGGGTCGTGTCTCCTATCAAATGTATCATACATAGCCTCAAATCTTGTGCTTGTGTGATTAATCATGGTCTTGGATCACGTGTTGGACTCGTGATCGACAGTTATTAACCTCCCGGATGAGAGCTCAGAGCTCGTATGACCGATCCATGACCTTACACGCACACACACACCCAACTCCCCGCCCACGAGAGTTGGAGTAACAACCCGCAGCGCAGCGATACTGAAATTATTTCAGTCCTGGATAGGATTCGAACCTTGACCGCCGTCGTGGCAGGCGAGAACTCTAACCACTGCGCCACGAGGTTGTGTTATTTGTGTGTGTGGTGTGTGTGTGTGTGTGTGTGTGTGTGTGTATGTATGTATGTATGTATGTATGTACATACATATACCAAAGGCTTTTTACCCCCTTATAAGGGAGGTAGTCAAAAAACAAAGGCATAAAAACCACTCCCATCCATTCCATCCCCTACACACTCCACTCCCCTACACCCTCTTCCCTCCCTCGTATCTTGGCACCTCCTGGATGACGGGTCATCCCAGTGTGTGTATGTAAACCTTATAATCGTAGTGAACCTGGTACTACTGAGAATGCGCCTCTTCCTTCTGTGAGGAGGTATAAAGAATGAGATTGAATTAGCTCCTTCCTCCCGACTCTCTCTCTCTCTCTCTCTCTCTCTCTCTCTCTCTCTCTCTCTCTCTCTCTCTTTTGCCATCTCTCCCTCCCCACCCCCTCCATCTCTTCCTTTCACCTTCCTTCCCTCCCCCCTATGCCATCCGTTTACTTCTTTTCCTTCGTGGATAACCACGTCTCTACCTCTTGTTTCGATCCGTCTTTGTAGTCCTGTTTTCTATCTTTGCATTCTTTGTTCCTCTTTTATTCAGAGTTCTTCCTTTGGTGCCTCCTCCGTCTTCCCCCTCCACCGCCGCCCTTCGTTGTTCGCATTCTCACAACTACCCATGATGACCACCACTTTTCTCGTCCTCCTCTCCTTCCTCCCCCTTCCCCTTCTGGCCTCCCCTCCTCCCCCACTACCCCTTCATCTCTCCCTGGGCTACGGAGTACCCCGATTGGTATGCCCACCCATGCCTCGAGTCAGGCAGATGGCTGGGGCGCTGTGGGATTTGTGCTGGTGCCTCTCTTGTGTCTCATCTTGTGTGTTGTGTCTCTGTGTGACGTCAAGAGTTGACGCGAGACAAGACGCTAGCTGCTTCGTAGCCCGAGGGTGGGGCGTAGTCATTTTTATTCCCTGTATACTTGGTGCACTATACCTAGCGTGACTAAGTACCTGTTCTGTGCCTGCGAGTCATGCTCAATAACGGTCAGTCCTCAGTGAGGTCACGATAATCTGGTCTCGGTAGCTCGCTCCTTGTCCCGTTAGGTCGAGTAAACATTCTATGTGGACGGAGAAACGAAATGCTACTTTAGGCATTCGCGTGTTTCTGTGCATTCCGTTTGTGGCGATGATAAACAGGAGAGAAATTTCCATATACAAGATGATCGACATGAGTGACCATATTTCCCTTTCCTGTATATCCCGTGGGAGTTAAGACGACATTACTTTGCATTTTCAAGGTTTTAGAAATTAGTTACTAGTAGATGCTTGTAGAACGCAAAGTGCCTTATATACACACAAAGCTATGACAAGCAGGTCCAAGAAGACATTGATATGGGCTGTTGAAGAAACAAGTGACAGCGAAGACGAACGCATAACCATCGAATGTAAGTCATAAGAGTTCCATTAGTGTTTACTTTTGTACTCTGGCCCCAGAAGAACTTAATTTCTTCCAGTTTTTCACACAAGTGAGGTGTAAAAGGGGGCGGGGTTCCCTCCTCCTCTTCTCTCTCCCCCTTCTCTTACTCTCAACCTCTCCCTCTTCCCTCCCCCTCCCCTTCCTTCTCTCCCCCCACCCTCCCCTCCCTTTCCTTTCCTTTCCTTTCCTTTCCTTTCCTTTTCCCTCCCTCCCCTTCCCTTTCCTTTCCTTTCCTTTCCTTTCCTTTGCCCTCCCTCCCCTTCTCTTCCTTTCCCTTCCCTTCCATCCCCTTAGCCCTTCCTTTTCATTCCTTTCCCTTTCCTTCCCTTCTCTCACGTTCCCTCCCTTTTCCTTCCCCTCCCTTTCCTTCCTCTCCCTTTCCTTCACCCTACCTGCCCTTCCCCTTCCTTTTCCTTCCCCCTTCCTTTTCCTTCCCCCTTCCTTCTCCTTCTCTTTCCTTCCCTTCCCTTCATTCTCTTTCTTTTCCCTTCCCTCCATTCTCTTTCTTTTCCCTTCCTGATTCTTATTCCTTTCCCTTCCCTCCCTTTTTCCTCTCCTTTCCCCTCTCTTCCCCCATCTTTCTTCCCTGTGGGACAAAGGGAAAAGAGAGGGAAGAGGATAGAGTAGGAAGGGGAGGGGAGTGAGAAAAGAAAAGAAGGGTGGGTAGAGAGGGAAGGGAGTGAGAGGGAGGAGGAGGAGAGGGAGGAGGGGAAGGAAGGAAGAGAGAGAGGAGGGGAAGGAAGGAAGAGAGAGAGGAGGGGAAGGAAGGAAGAGAGAGAGGAGGGGAAGGAAGGAAGAGAGGGAGGGGGTTAAGGGAACAAGAGAAAAGGAGGGGGAGGGGAGAGAGAGGAGATGGGGAAGAGGAGGAAGGCAGAGAGGAAGGGGAGGGAATGGTGGGAGATTCTTCTTGATTATCTGAATAATTTTGAGCCAAGGCTTAAGATTGATGTTTTACAGTATATTAAGGGTGTGGGGCATCATTTTATTAATGCTATAGGGGCAATATAACCTTTACAGTTGTAAAAACACTAATAAGCATTTGTATATTTTTTTCTTAATTCTTGGTACTTGGAGTGTAGTTATTGTTTGTTATGTCATGCCAAAATTAGAAAAAAATGAATGTCATCTTAGAAAGAATGACTTCTCTTTCAGATATTTTATTCAAAATATACACTGTGTTGTGGAGAGCTTCTTATTCTATTATGAAAGTTCCATACTTTATCTTTGAAGAAAGCTAATATTAATGTTGAAAGTAGGCTTCAGTCATAAAAGAATGTTGCATGATTGGTCTGTACATATGTCACTGAAGATCTAAGTGTATTGACTGTTGAAAATGCCTTTTGCATATAGAATTTTAGAATTTTGGGACAGTATATCATTAAGAGATAATATTGTAAATTATTACCTTTGGTAACTGTAAGAACATGTATCACACAAGATAGATATTGATTTTGATAAACTTAATGGACCTTTCTATTTTTTCAGTCAATACTATTGGTCGAGGTACAGTACATCGCAGAAGGTCCTCAGCCAGAAGTCACCGATGCCAGCCAGCCACAACCCTTGTACATACAACACGCAGAGGCTCAGATACCTATTTGGAAATATTACCTGATTTAACACAGGGTGAGGATTATTTTGTATTTACCTAGTGTTATGTAATTACATAGGATCAATAATGGCAGGAACCTACATGTTGTGGCTTTGGATGATGGAGAGCATAGCTGCCCATTTTCAAAACTCAAAACTCAAAAAACAAAACAAAAAAAAAAAAACAAAAAAAAACATCAAGAGGTGCAGATTGGAGGGGCCGACACTGTGCCTCCAGACTGGGCCCAAGGTCTCTCTATCAACTTTAACTGTATTTCTTACAGAGAGATCAGTAGGAGGGCATAAGGACCATTACCAGTCACTGTGGGGCTGAGGATATGAAATATACAGTAATCTCTCCCATATCCAAACCAATTGGGCCACAAGGAGTTCAGATTTGGAGATTATTTGGATACTCGCTCAAGCATTTTTTTAATCAATCAGTCATTTGCTCCAAGTCATGCAAGAGACCCATAGCTCACATGTAGGAAGCAGTGACCACTGAATTGGCATACTGTCATTTAAGAAAGAATATTTTGTTGTTGTCTGGGAAAGGCTAGGGTGAGGCAGTGTAAGACTTATCCAGTGTCTTGTGTAATGATTACATTCAGGGTAGTGTGTTTCTTTGGCCAGACCTGAACACAGTCACGTTAATGTGGATTTTGATTCTTTAAGTGTTACTAACAAAGGATTTTTGTAGGTGTTGATGAAGAGGAGACATGGGAGAAGCTGCAGGAGATCCGGAGTCAGGCTGTGTCAATGGAGGAGAAGAGACAATTGAAGAGACAGTTACAGGCAGCACCAACACTCAGGACCAGAGGACTAGCAGCTCTCAAGTTGTCAAGAAGAAAAATGGCTTCACAGGTAATGTATAATTATATAATTTTTTGTCTTCTTTAATCATGGACACCTTGGCAATTCACCTTTCCCAAAACATGGATAATGGTGGTAGGTAAATAAGAATATGAGTTGATTAAAGATAAGTGGTTTAGAAAACCCAAAACCAGGTTAAAACTGATTTACTTTATGCCACTGATGGGACCCCAGAAACTGCTAACAGGGATAGGGGTCCACTGTAATAATATTTTTCCAGAGCAAAATTGTATAATACATTAAAACAGATTTACTAATATGGCATGGTCAATTATCCTACTTACCCAAAAGCATATTGACCTATGTTTTAGCACTACAGTGGTCCTATAGTTGGTAGCATGACCTTTCAACTTCAAAAATCATGCTATCATCACCTTATTATAAAGATCATTGGGTAATGGCAGATGTTTATTTATTCATGTATTTAGTGGGAGGGCTTTTGTAGCCTGCATTTGTAAGAGGATTATGTATTTCTATGATTGATTTGGTATAGTAATTGTTGACGTCATTTAAAGGTAGTCCATCTATAAGAACATTTTATTTGTAATGACATACCAGCTTTTTCATTTGTTTACTTTTTTAGTGTCCTAAAATCCTCTCTCATATATATATATATATATATATATATATATATATATATATATATATATATATATATATATATATATATATATATATATATATATATATATATATATATATATTTATAAATATATATATGAGGGGATGGAGAGGGGGGTCACCGTATTAATGAAGGGGCCTTCCTGTGGATGTGCTGTCTCCTGCAACACTGCTTCTGACCCAGGGCAGTGGACAGGATGCAGGGATGACCCATCATCCAGGAGGTGCCAAGATGAGAGGGAGGGAGGAGGGTGGAGGGGAATGGAGTATGTAGAGTATGGAATGGGTGGGAGTGGTTTCTATTCCTTTTTCTTTTTGGCTACCCCCCATGTAAGGGGGAAAAAGCCTTTGGTATATGTATGTATGTATGTATTTATATATATTTATTTATTTATACATACCTCTGTTTCATGGCCTAACAGATGAAGAACCGTCTACGAGAAATTGTGTCCAAAGTAGAACTGTGGTATGGGAGCCTCCGCTATGTGGAAGGAAACTTTGGTACAGGCCTTGTGGCATTCTTCACCTTCATCAAGTGGCTTCTGTACCTCAATATCTTCACCTTCATCCTCATTGCCGTTTTCATTCTTGTGCCACAGATTGTCTTCAAACACCCAGAGGTAAGACTTTTATATTTGACAAAATATTGTTGCATGGGCTGCCTGGGTGTTGCAGATGAGCCACAAATGTGAGGTTGTCTGTGAGGGTGTTTGGAACATTCCTTTCCTCTCCCAAGACAGCCGATTACCCCTTTTTGTGATTAGAGCTCAGGAGGTTTGGAATGAATGTATTGGCTCTCTTTGAGGTGAGATTAGGCAGTGGTGAGATCAGTTGTGAGAGTTACACCTACTACTGGTCAGGGTGCAGCAATAGGACCTTCCTTGCAGGACTGGCTGTAGGCATATCTAGCTGACTATAGCACACTGTTACAGAGGTTTCTCCAGTTGATAGATTACAATAATGGTGAGGCTGAAATGCACCTTTTGCTTTACCTCTCTTATTGCAATATATGCTTCTACCAAGGCATGTGAACTTGAAGAGGAGATATTCCATTTCAAGCTTGATCTTATAGTTGATCAGTGATCTCTACAGTGTACACTTACTTGTTTTGGGTGATTTCAATGTGGTTGCAGTAACTGGCACCAGTAGAGCTGTTTATGAAGTATGTATTGGCTCCTATGGCTCTGGAACTAGAAGCATTAACATTTCTCTCTTGAATTTTGCAAAGTCCAGAAGGTTTAGGATTGCTGGTATCTGGTTCCAGACATGAAAGTCACACTGATGGGCTTTGGTATAGTAGTGGCAGAGGAGATCACATACAAGATTTACCAGAGTGCTGAGTTCTTTGGGATCAATCATAGTCTTGTGATCACAACACTGAAATTGCATATCAAGTTCAGGAGAACTCTTTGTTGTACTAAATCTGGATTTTTTTTTTTTGGGGGGGAAAAACTTAGGGATAATGCATGTGCCCAAGAACATGTAATAGCAATCTGTAATTGATTTGAAGTGTTTGGTACCCTTGTGGACCCTGGAGAAATGTGAAATACTTTCAAGCATATAACTGAAAGCTACATTTGAGAGTCATGTGTTGTTGCATGAGGAAAGCCATGCTGCCAGATTGGCTGGGGACCTGGGCTGATACAAGACTCAGAAATGGACTTGAGCTTTCATGAGAAGGGACAAGGAGAGATATGATAATGATATGGTTTAATGTCACACACTCTCCCCCTATCGGGAGGCTAGGACGGTGCCCCTCACGGAGGGCTTTGTAGCGTGGAATTTAATGAACCATGCCCTTTGTTCAACTTTGGTGGTGGCAGGATTTGAACCCCCCTCACCTCAACCTTCACCACAAGTAACGACGCCCTAACCCGCTCAGCCAGCGAGCTTCCTAAGAGAGATATACTATGGGAATAGCTGAGGATGTTGAGTGCCATTTGAATGTGAATGCCCCCAGGCCTGCTTACTGATTCGTAAAGAAACTCTGTTCTAAATCTGTGACCCTGGTGAGCATGTTCTGAACAGCTGATGGACAGTGAGTGTCATTAGTGGAGGGGCATAACTTCCTTGCTGAGTATTTTGAGTAGTTGCTCATGGATGACCTTGCAAGCAGCCAGCTTCCCTGAGCTGGTGTTCAGGTGTCAGTTGTTGGTTCACCAATAGATGAAACTGCATTCTTTGAGGGAGGTCAAAGAGGATGTAAGTTGAAGGGTGGAAAGGTGACTAGCATCTGTAACAGCATGGAGTTGTTGAAAGCTGGAGGGAGGGTTGAATGTGATGTTGTCTGCTGTTTGGCAGTCTGGTACCATTCCCTCTAACTGAAAAAAGGGTCAGATTATCCCTGTCTGGAAGGGGAAAGGCAACAGGCAGGATTATAATAACTGAGGTGTTACATGCTTAATGTGCTGGGCAAGGTGCTCAACCATACTTTTCCCCTTTGCCTCTCACCACTCCTAACACCTAACCCACCATGCTCCAAAACTCCCACTCACCTTTCCCTTTCAGTTTTGTCTCAGTGCTAACACATCCGTCTTCGTTTCCAAAACATGCTACCAATCTCTTCCCTTTTGATTTCATCTGTACCACATCCATACTCATTCAGTGACCTGAGTACTAGTGAAACTTCTCCAGGATCCTCTTATGCTTTGGCAATTTGTAGGATGAAAATACTGAGTAAGAGACTCCTAGTCCCCTTACTCAATCAGTTAAACATTGTTATTATTGAAAGAATCTATAATTTCATATAATGCTATGTATTTGTAATATTATGACATACATTTTCTGTACATTTGTAACTGATATGAAATCAGAAATTTATTCATTTCATAAGATGGATTGGATTTGAAAATAATTTCTTTATTCTTTACTTTGCAGGATCCTTGTAGCATGGTAGAAAGCAACAGCACATCAGGGTATATCAATGAAACACAGTGTTGCTCCCAACGATATGAAATTTCAGTTACAGAACCTGAAAGACAAACAGACAAACCTCTGCTTGTCCAGTTATTCCTAGATGGCCTACAAGGTACTGGGGTGCTGGAAATCTCATACCTCTTCTATGGTTACTACCCAAGGCACATACTAACCATAGAGGGAGGAGAGGGATTAAAATATAACCTCCCATTGGCGTATTTACTGGTGGTGGTTGTGATTTTGGTAATGAGTTTGATTTTAATGGTGAGAGAAGCTGCCAGAGGTTTGAGAGAAAGTCTAAGATCATCAGAAGGACAGTTTTATCAGGTAATTAAGGAGTCCCCAATGACTCGAAGGTTTCTGAGAGTAGATTCTTTATGTTGGTAGTTGTACTGGTGTTTTCTCCTGCATTTTGAGTTCATTGGTCATTCAGGTTTATTTCAGCATGGGATATACCTTCAATACAGTGTAATGAGTTGGGAAGGCATGATGAATAAAACAAAAACTCATAGGATGGTAGAAATACTTCTGTGGGAAGCATGACATCAGTTTGCATGAAGAGGTACTTGAGCTGATCAGCAGTTTATCAGTTTTTGTTTGGTAAATGTATGACTAGGCTTTCTCTATACCTCTCCATCTTTCTTCCCCTCCTGTCCTTTCTCCTTTCCCTCTCTACTTGAAATATGATATAAGCTGCTATGCCCACCTGACAGTAGTTTTATTTATTTTTTTATTTTTATTTTTTTTAGCAATTTTGTTTAAATTGTCCTCACAACACAGGGCCTTTTGGCATATATGTGCATTACACCAGAAGTCCAGTAATTTGGTATCACATTCAGTCATCTGAGTGACCTATGGATCCACCTGGTATCCATTGTCAGTTACCTGGGAGCTGTGGGTCTATGGCAAGAGAGACCTGAGGCAATGGATTGATTGATTGATTCAGATAATCCAGTTTTCTGAAATAATTGCAGCACTGTTCTCTGGACAGCCCCCACCTTAGTGAAGAATATTAGGGGAGATCCTAGGACTGTTGATGTGTTCTCTTCTACCTCACAGGCATGGTCCATCTTCACCCATGCATGACTATATAGATATGTAGAAGGATTTCATGTAATAATAGAGTATGCTTGTGGTAGGAAGGTGTTTTTTTTTAGTGTGTGAAGCAGCCTCACTGTGGATGTACTGTGTCTTGCTGCATTATTTCTGACCCAGGGCAGTGGGTGGGATACAGGGATGACAGGGATGAGCTAAGATGAGAGGGAGGAAAGGGTGGTGGATGGGAGTGGAATGGGTGGGAATGAAATGGGTGGAAGTGGGTATATGCCTTTTGACTTTGGCTACCTCCCTGGTAAGGGGGAATAAGCCCTTGGTATAGATATATAATGTATGTGCATACATACACACACACACACACACACACACACATACATACATATATACATACGTACATACATACATACATACATACATACATACTTGCATACATACATACATACATACATACATACATACATACATACATACATACATACATACATACATACATACATACTGAGGAAACAGTCAGTTCCTACATGAAGTTGAAAAATAGTGTCTTTAGTGTCCTTATATTTTGTACTGATATGAGCCTGTCTTATCCTTAGTATTCATTAGGGCATGACTGTTGCATGTATCATACTTGATGTATATGCAGATTCATTAGGGCATGACTGTTGTATGTATCATACTTGATGTATATGTAGGAAAAGCATACAATATCTGTCTTATTTCACTGACTAGAAACCTGCAGATCTACAGTGGTGAGCAATTGTTCTTGGCCCTCTCCCTTAAAACCCTGAGGGAAGAAACATTGGACTGTTGTGTTGTATTAGCAAACTGTTTTTTGTGTCACTGGCTTATGATAGCAGTAGAAGGGGAGCATTTTCCAGCTGTTGGCTTCCTTTTCTGTAGAAAGAAGGAAAAAGTACAATGTTGATAAAAGAGGTAAATAGGGCCCAGTCCAGAAACTGTCAGTTACTTAAGGTTGCAGAGATGAGGATGTTGATGGGCTGTGAAACTGGGAGCAGGGAGAGATTTCTATGATTTTTATCCCCCAGGAGTGTCATATGCAGGCACCCATTACTGATCTCAAGTTACATGTATACATATATGAATAGAAGTGAATAGAAGTGGCCCAAGAATGGAACCATATATACATGCATGGATGCATAACAATTAGCTTTTCCCCTTTTTCATCATTCCTTCCCCTCCCCACACACACAAAATTAGTGTAGATATATTTCTTTTAAGAATTTGTTTACATGTTGTACTTTTATTTCTTTGCAGTATTGCAACCTAATTTTTGGAGGTTGGGATTATTGTATAGAGAATAATAGAGCAGCAACATTCAAGAAAAAAGCTATATACAATGAACTGTATAATCACATAGAAGCTGTTAGACATAAAGAAGAAAAAGAACAGAGAACAAAAAAAGAAAGGTAAGATTTGTGAATATTTATGAACATGTGAATTATTATAATAATACAGTAAAAACAAAAAAATCCAGATATTGATAGTTCAGATTTTGGGATAATCTGGACCTTGTTTTTGCCAGCATTCAAATTCAAAGGTAAGGAAGAGAATGGAGATAATAATAATAATAAATGAAAATAGAATAGAATAAAGAAAAAATAAAGGAAAGAAAATATTAAGTTAAATGTAAGAGAAAATGGAAAATAATAGTCTGGATTTTTTTTTTTTTACTTTTACTGTATATTCATGTATAGGAAGTCTATCTTTTTATATATTGTGTTTATGACACTTGGAGGGTTCAAAGCAACCAAAGGTTAGGTTATGAACTAATATGACACAGATGTTATACAATGAATATGGCTCATATAAACTTGTCATGGTCAGTATGCTGCACTGCATAGGGAGAGGCATGCACAATGCACATGTCATAAGATTGAATAAATGTCTAACCCAGCTGGGATTTGAACCTGCCTGAAATGAGTAAGTATTTGTCAGATGACAATCTTGGATATAATGAAATGGAACATACATAAGGTTAGCTGCTTTGAGTTGTGCTTGGAGGGGGAAGTGGTCACAGACTGAGACCCATCTTCTGAAGTGACATCCCTAGCTGAGCTGTTTCATGGTATACTTGTAACCAGTGGTGGGATTAAAAAAATTGAACAACAGGTTCTTTCACTAGGCCAGGAACATGCAGATATCACTTAAGCTGTATTATAGCCCGTATAAACCAATTTTTGATAACTGGTTTGTGGAGCTTGTGAAATTCCAAGAACAAGTTCATATGAACTGGTTAGAACTGGCTGAATTCCACCACTGCTTGTAAACCTACAGTCCCTGGTTTGAATCCCAACAAGGTTAGTTATTTACTCAACCTATGTGAAATGACATGCTTTAACTTGGGCTCTCTCAATATAAAAGGAGAAAGGCCCTTTGGCAGTGGACAGGATGCAGGGATGATCCGTCATCCAGGAGGTGCCAAGATAGGAGGGAGGGAGGAGGGTGGAGGAGAGTGGAATATATGGGAAATGAAATGGGTGGGAGTGATTTCTATGCTTTTTTCTTTTTGGCCACCCCCTGTGTAAGGGAGAAGGAGCCTTTGGTATATGTATGTATGTATGTATATAAAATCCTTATTTTGTTCAAGTTTACAATCTCGTGTTTTCCTTTTGTGATTGCAGGTGCTGGTTATATTTCATGAGGCTGGTGATCAACTTAATTGTGTTTCTGATTCTTTTTGGGTCCTTTGCTCTCATTTACTTTAGTACATCTCATGCCCTCACTTCACTCAGGCCCATCCCAGCTCCAGAATTGGCCACCATAGTAAGTGAATATGTTTTGTAAAATCCTTTAATTTTCTCTAGACATTAAGTTATTGCAATACTTCTGTTGCAAGAAGAGATACAAATAGCATTGAGAGAGATGAAAACTGGTAGAGCACCTGGGTTAGACGGTACTCATATGGAGTGTCTAACAAAGGGAGGAATATCTATAGTGGAATGGCATATGAGATTGTTTCATGTGTACCTACAGGAAGTATTCCATTGGATTGGGGAGTGCATGTATAGTTCTGCCATACAAAGGAAAATGGGATAAATATGAAGTTTTAGAATTAAGAGGGATCGATGTTAAAAATATAGTCAGTAAGGCATATGGGAGGGTGTTAACTGAGAGGATTAGAAATGGTACAGGAGTTAATGGGTAAGAGCAGTTTGGGTTTAGGAGAAGAGAAAGTGTAGTCCAGATTTTTAGAGTAAGATATGTGAAAAGTGTGTTGATAAAGGGTGAAGTTGATAGAGAGGCCTTGTGGAGTGTATTCCCAGTAGTCAAATGTTTTTACATGAATGGTAGACCTTGTGTGAGGGTCGAGAATGGGGAGAATGAGTGTTTGGTGGTGAAGATGGACCTGAACCAGGGTTGTGCAATGTCAACATGGTTGTTCAATATTCACTTGGATGGGATGATGAGGGAGGTGAGTACAAAGGTGCAGTAGGGATTTGGAGTTAGTGAGTAACAATGGAGGGTAATGGGAGATGAGTCAGGCATTATTCACAGATGACTGAAAGTAAATGTGGGCAAAAGTAAGGAAATGAAATGTACAAGGAGCGATAATTAATAGGTGTGGGTTGGAAGTGAGTTTAAAGGGTGAGAACCTAGAGGAAATGGAAAGCTATAAATATTTGGGTTCACGTGTGGCAGGGAATGGAGGAGAGGAGGTGATGAAGCAAGTAAATGTCTAGGGGGAAATGAAGTGTTAGGAGAAATAGGTATCTGGCGATGGATGCAAGGAAAAGGTTGTATGAGGGAATGATTGTGTTTTGACCCAACATTTTGATGGGGCACAGGGATGTCCCCTTCATCCATTAGGACAAATGAATCTTGAATGAGTGTAAGGTGGATGTACCCCATCATAATATTGGGTCAAAACCAATGAAAAACATAGCACTTCCACAACAGGGCCCAGCAGCCAGAAGCAGTTTACCCTCCGCCCACCTATATAGAGGGGAAAAGTCCTAATGACATTGTTTAAGCAGTCTGTCTTCTTCAATTTCTTTGCTGTAACCCCTTGTTCTTTCAGCTCGTATTAACAGATCATCTGTCTCCATTTTTATATTCCTTTCTCTGTTCTAAATATTACTGTCATATCACTGCTCGTAGCTCCTCTGTTGTGGATGTTCCCAGTTTATCCAGTCTCTCCTCACTTGTTATTATTCTTAAATCCTTTTTTCCCTTTGTTTTTTTTATTATATCATCTCCTATTTTATAATTCACTCCTTTAGCTGTGGACCATGCTTAAGATTTTGTATTTCTTTGGATTGAATTTAATCTTCCACTTGTAGTAATATCAGTGAAAAATATCAAACTCTTGCACCAGAGTTAAAAACTGATAGATTACTTATACAATATCTTTTAGAGCCATGGAGCATTAAAGCATGAAGAAGAATTGTTGGAGGAAGAAGGAAGCGCAGCACCATGGCTGGAAGATCTCATCTATGAATATATGCCATCTGCCACCATTGTCACACTTAATATTGTTGTACCTTTCATGCTCAAGTAAGTTGAATGAAAACACTAATTTCATTTTAGTATCCGGTATTATATGTATTAATTTCATTGTTGGATTTTTTTTTTTTTTTTTGCCATCAGAGGGTTTAGAATAGAATAAATTCATTATCAATATTGTTTTTTTAATATTTGTCCTGTATATAGAATATATACCATGTATACATATTTTGAGCTTTTCTGTATGTTTTATTTTCCATGTCACATCATACTCATTTATGGCATAAGAAATTCTCACAATTTTCACTTATGTTAAAGCCACAGTATTCATTTAACATGTCTAATATATAAGTTCTCATTTTGCCTCTTTTTTTTTTTTCTTTTATCTTTTCCAGGGCCTTAGTGCAGTATGAGCGCTACACCCCAAATTTCATCCTTAGTATAACTCTGGTGCGCACAGTCTTTCTTCGTCTTGCATCACTTGTTGTGCTCCTCGTTTCTATTTATCAACGCATCTATGCCTGTCCTCTACGCACTGATGATGAATGCAGACAGTAAGGAGTTTTCATAGTTCTGTTGTGGATAAGAGCATGAATATTAAACTGTCCAGGTTCATTTCTTTAATTTCACTTCATTATAGCTTTCTTTCTGATGGAACAGTCTTCAGCTACCTTCCCTGTGATGTGGGTTATGGGGCTGGATAGAGCTGAAGGAAATTGCTCTGTAACCAAAGCCTTGAACCTTCTGTATCATAAGTATATATAATGACCCAGTCCTCCTTATAAATGGGGATACCATCAAAAGCACAAACCCACTTTATACACAATTAAAACCAGTTTAATAATATTTGCAGATTGAATAACTAGATTTAATCATTTATGTGGCACCCCTTTGATAAACATCCTCCTATAGTATGCACTCTCTACCCATACACTAAAGCCTTCTATGCATCCTCTCAGACATGCCATGTAATATCTGGAGGATGGTGGGGTACATCTTTGTGACAGAAAATACTCCATTGGCTCGAGGGTTCCCACCAAAGGAGCTGTTCATTGTAGTGTGTGTCAGGCCTCAATATGTACTATGTATAAAATAGTTAATTAAATTATAACCATAGACAAAATATGCCATTTCGTATGTCTTCAGTAAACATTTATATGAACCTTTAAAAAATATACCCATGTGAAGATCTTGTTTTATGATTATATATAGTAATGTAGTTACTCAGATGTGTCATATTATTCTTGGTAAATGTTGTTTCAGGCGTATCTTGTCATATTTTATTTCAATTTTATCTTTTTTTTTTTCAGATCCAGTTGTGAAAATGAACCCCCTTGTTGGGAGACCTATGTGGGTCAACAATTGTACAAGTTAGCGATCTTAGATCTGGTCGTCATGTTCCTCACCACTTTCTTTGTCAACTTCCCTCGCAGATGCATTGGTCAAAAAATAATGCGAGGTAGTCGGATAGGTTCAGTGATTGGGGATATTGAATTTGAGATTCCAAAACATGTCTTGGACATTGTATATGGCCAAACATTATGTTGGCTTGGAATCTTCTTCTCTCCACTCCTGCCAGCCATCACTTGTGTCAAACTAGGTATGTTATTTAATGCACTAATAGCTCATGTAACTAAGACATAGATTATTAAAGTATATATACATACATACGTACATTTATAAGGTGTACAAAGATGGTGTGTGGAACAAGGAGGACGAGGAAATAGAAGGAAGGGTAGCGAGTGGTGGAATGATGAAGCAAAGAAGGTTGTAGAAGAAAAGAAATAAGCATTCACACTTTGGTTGCTAAATAGGATGAGAGAATCATGAGTGGTACAAAGAAAAGAGAGAAGTAAAGCATAAGATAAAGGAAACAAAAGGGAGAGCAGATGTGAAATGGGGTAAGAGTATGTCAGAAAACTATGAAAGAAAAAAAAAGATGTTTTGGAAGGAAATTAAGAGAGGAAGGGGAGGTGAATCATAAGAACATAAGAATGAAGGAGACTGCAAGAGACCATAAGGCCTACACTAGACAGCTCCATATCCATCACCACCTGTCATCCCCATCCATAAAGTTGTCTAACCGTTTCTTAAAACAACTGACAGTTTCAGCACTCACTACATGGTTACTAAGTCTATTCCATTCGTTGACCACCCTATTAGTAAACTAATTCATGCCTATTTCCTTAATTCTAAATTTGTCCATTTTAAATCTATTACTGTGAGTCCTGCCCTATTGTCTTAATATGATTACCTTGTTTCCATCACCCTTGTTAAAGCCTTTGATCCACTTGTACACCTCCATGAGATCACCCCCCACTCTGCATCTTTCCAGAGAGTGTAAGTTAAGATTCCTAAGCCTCTCTTCGTAAGGCAAATTTCTGAGTCCATGTATCATTTTGGTCATTCTTCTCTGTACTGATTCAAGTGAATTGAATCAAGTAGAGAAGAAAAGGTAAAAGGTGCAAATGGAAACATGATAATGGAAGAGATGGCAGTAAGAGGAAGATGGACAGAGTATTTTAGGGAGTTGCTCAACAGAGGAACTGTTTACCACATTCTTTGGAAATCTGTTCCAAGTGTTGGAGATTTTATAGGTAGAAAAGTCACCAACCTTATCACAAGAGTAACAAAGGGGATTGAGCTCAGTCCCCCTTGTTACTCTTGTGACAAGGTGGGTGACCTTTTTACCAATAAAGTCTGCAACACTTGGAACAGACTGTCAAAGGACGTGGTAAACAGTTCCTCTGTTGAGCAGTTCAAAAGTTGATTAGACTAGGTGCTACAAAGATTAGTGTAAGTACTTGTGTGAATCATCAGTAACCTTTTAATGGTGCCTCCTCAGTATGGGTTGTAAAACCTTTTGAGGTGCTGATTGTTTGTAACTCTTTGTAACTTTCTCCTTCTCTCTCACTCTCTCTCCTTCTCTCTCACTCTCTCTCTCCTTCTCTCTCACTGTTTCTCTCACTCTCTCCCACTCTCTCACTCTCTCTCACTCTCTCTCTCTCTCTCTCACTCTCTCTCTCTCTCTCTCTCTCTCTCTCTCTCTCTCTCTCTCTCTCTCTCTCTCTCTCTCTCTCTCTCCCACTCTCTCTCTCCCACTCTCTCTCTCTCTCTCTCTCTCTCTCTCTCTCTCTCTCTCTCTCTCTCTCTCTCTCTCTCTCTCTCTCTCTCTCTCTCTCTCTCTCTCACTCTCTCCTCTCTCACTCTCTCCTTCTCTCTCAGTCTCTCCTTCTCTCTCACTCTCTCACTCTCTCCTTCTCTCTCACTCTCTCTCCTTTTCTCTCACTCTCTCTCTCTTTCCCTCACACTCTCTCTCTTTCCCTCACACTCTCTCTCTTTCCCTCTCACTCTCTCTTTCCCTCTCACTCTCTCTTTCCCTCTCACTCTCTCTCTCTTTCCCTCTCACTCTCTCTCTTTCCCTCTCACTCTCTCTTTCCCTCTCACTCTCTCTTTCCCTCTCACTCTCTCTCTCTTTCCCTCTCACTCTCTCTTTCCCTCTCACTCTCTCTCTTTCCCTCTCTGTTTCCCTGTCACTCTCTCACTGTCTTTCCCTCTCTCTCTCTCTATCTCTCTCTCTCATAAAAAACCTTTGTTTAAACACCATTTCCACACCACACCGTTCAGTGCAGTAATGTAGTGAGGCACATTGCTTCCACATTTGGGCTTGACAGTTGGTGTTGGTCTTCTACCACTTTGTGCTGCATAGTTCTCATATCCATTCACATAATCCCATCATTCACTTCAGTCTTTTGGACTCTCTTCTCCCCCTCTTACATCCAAAGTTCCCTTCATCCGTACATCCATCTCATTCTTAGTTTCCCTCTCAGTTTCACTCCATCTACTCATACTTTCCACAATCATTTAGCTAGTCTTTCCTCATTCTTTTCACATGCCCAGACCATCTTAATACTCTGTTATGTACACTACTCAGCTGTTCTTTCTGTTTCCATTCTTTGCCTTACCTTCATATTTCTCACTATTCATTCTTGTAACACCTGCTGATTATAATATTTCTCAAACACTTCATATAAAAAATGTTGAGATTTCCTCTTCGCCTCCTTTGTATTTCAATTCTGTGTTCCATAAAATGAAGATCAATATACTAGGAATGATATTAATAAAAAAAAGATACAAAAAAAGAAACGTATCAACCATCTCTGCTGTTGAGAGAAATGTGATCTTTTACTGTTTTCAGAAATAATACCAAAGACAAGATTAATCACTCGCATTTGTTATTATTAATTATTATACATTTTATTATATATAATATGCTGTTAAAGATTGAAAGATTAGTAATACTGGGTTTTCTTTCTTTCAGTGCTGGTGTTTTACATCAAATATTTTGACTGCAAGTACAATAGTAGCCAGTCTTCTCAGCTGTACCGCACATCACGATCTAATGCTCTATTCATTACTATTCTTTTGCTCTCATTCATTGTCACAATATTTCCTGTTGGCTTCTCTATTGCGGAGATCAAACCATCTGTATCATGTGGACCCTTCAAGGAGTTGACAACAGTTTGGAGTGAGATGGTGGTTGTTATCTCAGGTAAATATGAGTGATATTGTTGCCAGAAGAAAGTTTAACCTAGACAAGGGGTAGAGTTATATGTTTTAAGTACAGTAAATAGTAGATGATATTATTCAGATGTGTGTTGCTCAAGTAGCAATGGGGATAACCCTATTTGTCAAAACAAAAAAATTTAAGATTTCTTCCTCCTCCTCCTCCTTCTCCTCCTCCTCCTCCTCCTTCTCCTCCTCCTCCTCCTCCTCCTCCTCCTCCTCCTCCTCCTCCTCCTCCTCCTCCTCCTCCTCCTCCTCCTCCTCCTCCTCCTCCTCCTCCTCTTCCTCCTCCTCTTCCTCCTCCTCTTTCTCCTCCTCCTCCTCCCTCCTCCTCCTCCTCCTCCTCCTCCTCCTCCTCCTCCTCCTCCTCCTCCTCTTCCTCCTCTTGGAGGCTACATAAAATAGTCGTCCTTGATGAGAATATGGTGGGAAGACCCTTACTTGTTTGGGGAGATTGCCTTAACTGGAAAAAAAACAGAAGATATTTATTATGCTTGTGAATATGTGAATTATGTAAAGAAGGGGTTAGCGAAATCTTGACTGATATTTTAGTGTGTTGCATAGTAGATTCTTCCATAATATGGAATAATAATAATATGCCATGTAAATTATGCAGAATTATTGTGGTTCATAATTTTAGTTGATGCAGAAAGAAATGGTTAGGTGACATATTAATCCTTCATGTAAATTTTGATGTCGACAGAATCACCCAAATGGCTGCAGAGTATTTTGTTCTTCATGGGCACTGCTGGGTTTGCTGTGCCAGCCATCATCTTGCTCATCCTTGCTTGGTATTATTACTATGCTGTTGCTGCAGCTAATAAGCACATGGTAGAGCTTCTCAAGAACCAGCTGGTCTTGGAGGGGCACGACAAACAATTCCTCCTAACAAGATTGGCCCAAATGATGAAGAAATCAGAGGAAGAAACACAGGCCAGAGATGAAACAGATGCGAATTTCAGCAACGACCAAACTCTTGAAGCATAATGCTAAGCTTCCCTCCTGTCTATACAGGAAGGGGTTTCAAGGTCAGATGAACTGTTGATGTTTCTTTCAGCCCTTGAATAGGTTTATGAATAAGGTTGTTGATTTTATTGTACAGGAATCAAGCCAAAGATGTTATTCATGTAGTATATCAACATGGAGCCATTCCCATCACTTGTGTTTAATGCCTCTCTACATTTAAGGTAAATTATAAAACCTATGTGTATTTAGTAATGGCATATTCTGCAACACAATTGTGCCAGTGGAATCTTGTTAGTTTTGTAAGAGATACCAGACTATTTTTCAAACAAAAGATTCAAAATTTACATAGGCAATTCATGTTCATTCCATGTATAAAGCTTGATTACAAGTTTGTACTATAGGAATATGCTTTTTTCAGGGCATTTGAAAAAGTTGTTTTGAATCCTCTTTTTGTACAAAAGCTCACTGGTTAGAATAGGGAGAAGGAGTTGTATGTGAAGACAATAATTATAATTCTACACTTTCCCTCTTCATTTTACATTATGCTCTTAATAATTGATCACATTTAGAAAAAAAACTTTTTTGAATCTTGTTAGTTCATTCTTTTAAATAGATACTGAGATAATATATATGTATATAATGCATAGTAATTACTATTACATTTACACCTGTGCATGGAAAAGGCTCCAGTGCTGAAATAATAAGGACTGATAGGGTTATGTTCAGCATTTTAGATCTGCCAGATCAAGATATGATGATGTAATTATCTCCAAATTGGCAGTGGAAAATTTGGGGTGCTATTTAGAATAAATAATACTAATGCATATCGGTAATATATGAGAAAATTGTTTAGGAAATACTCAGCTAAGAAAGTATTAGCATTATTTGGCTAATAATAAGGCTCAATTCAGGAGGTCCAATTTTTTTCTTCTTCTTCTTCTTCTTCTTCTTTCAACTAAAAACAATAATGTTAGTATGATTCAGTTACCCATCTCTAGTCAGAATGCAGAGGGTGAAAGTGTATATACTTTTGACCAAGTTTGGGAATTGGCAGAGGCTTTGCTCATTAGAATTCTTGCAAATTGTGCCTCACCTAGAGTAACAGCTAGGATTGTAACGGAAACTGAATGCTTTAGACGTTATCTTTGCCGAGGAGACTTTTTGTATAAAAAAAAAGTGTACTCCAGAAATTGCTGGTCATACAGACAAAGTCACATTTCAGAATTCATATCGGAAATATTGCATTAGCTGAAAATGCTGTATTTACTCCTGTAACTTATGCACTGCTTTCTAACTCAATACTTGTTATTTATTTTATAATTTAGATAGGTAACCTTTGTTCACTGTCATAATTTTTATGACCTTTAATTTGCTCATTCTACATTTTGTTATTGTTTCCAAATATATGCAGTAGTTCTGAGGTTACGTCGTCAAAGACTTGGAAAAAAGTATCGAGTGTATAATGTTTGTAAAAGACGTGTATGGACCATAGGGACACTGGTTTTTTCATCAAGGGATCTCAGTGAAAGCTTGGTGGCCACTCCTGGACATATTTATTGTAATCATATGTGAATGGTATTTGTTTACCAATTTTGTTTTAATATATTGAATTTACTCTTCTACCTCAGTTCTTTTATAATTACGTAACATAAGAAAAGCTGGTCTTTCCACAAGCCTATTCTGGCAAGGTTTAGTTGTAATTTTCGTGTTCATATTGGTATTAATTTTGTGTTGTGACAGTTTTATTACTGTTCCCCTTAATTATCTTTAAGTAATTGGAGAACTTCTCCATATCTCTCAAGTGTCCTCCATTTCTTTCCAAATCCCAAAGTCACTGCCAAGAAGCCTGTATCTTTGATTTATTTCAGAATGTATATTCTAGATATTTTGATACATAGTATCTTGACTATTTATAAACATGAAACTTAGACAAGTGTATAGATATTGCTATAAATGGACACTGTACAGCCTATTTATGGAGAAGAAATGAGTTATAATGTGTGCCAAACTTGTCTTGCAACTTACTCCCATGAAAGTCATAAATAAAGCAATATATGTTAACATATGTATGTTTCTGAGTTTGTGTATGCATTTTGATGTGTATATATGGGTGATCCATGTTTGTACTTGCCTGTGTGTTCGTATGTTCTCATATTTATTGGACTGAAATCAGTCTCATGGTACTTGGTCTGTACTTCTATGGAGTATTTACATAATTGCATAATTGTGTTTACCTAATGGTAATATACAGGATTGGAGCTATGCTCATGGGGGGGTCATGTCCATGTCTCAACTCCTCTTTGTTTATGTTGTTTGCTGGGATTGTTTTCAGATTTATTTCACATATCAATGTATCTTTGGTGAAAATTGTATTTCTTAATATTTTTTCAAACATTCCATATTTTCAATTGTTTTGTCTTGTCCATAAATTTTCATTCCAGACTAATAGATTCTGTATCTTTTTTTCCCACACTTCATGGTTCTCAAGACAATAGTCATCATGTTTCTCTTACCTCTCCTAGTGTGAGAAATCACAGTTTATTTAGTGTTTCCTTATACATTTTGTTAGTCAGGTTAAGAATGATTTTGGTTGCCACTACCCTCCATTTTTCTTATATCTTGCTTCCTCAGGAGACCACACCAATACTGCATATTGTAGTCTGGGGTGGATGAGATCATTTTTTTTTTCATCATGTCTTAATACATACATATACCAAAGGCTTTTTTTCCCCCTTACAAGGAAGGTAGCCAAAAAACAAAGGCATAAAACCGCTCCCACCCATTCTATCCCCATCACACTCCGCTCCCCTGCTGTATATCTTCAAAACCCGTCAATACCCTCTCTTCCTGTACAGTCGTGAGGGATTGACACTTGGTGTCTAGGGCAGGTTCATGATCTTTCTCTATCAACTTTGAATGTATTTCCTCCATTTTTTCACATATTAGAAGACCAAAGACTGCTCCCCTCCTATTATAAGCCAGTGACAACAAAATATTCCTACACTGATACAGCACAGACAACAATCCAACATTTCTTCCCAGGAAAATCAAATGGGAAGGTCTTAAGAACTGTTGCCATCCATTGGGGATGTAGGTTTCCATTCATCAAAACTCAAAACAACAGATATAATTATTAACCTTATGAGTGCTCAGGTTAATCTCAGTCATGTACAGTATAGTGTGTTCATTTTTATGTTGATGTATATATGTATTATTTCCAGTCTCATTTTCCTATGTTTGTGGTTTTCCCAATCCTTGTCCCTCTTGACTCTTCCTTCTATGCTTTTTCTCTCCATTTTTTTCTCTTCTATCCATTCCTCTTAGTAATCATACCTCTTCTGGAGGCTGCAGGTCTTCTGCAAAAAAGACCAGGGACAATGGATTAATTGATCTCTTCTTGAGATCCTTTATGGTTTAGGTCTTTATGGTGTGACCAGTGACAAGTACCTGCATGTGTTGTTCCTTTGAGATGGACAGTGAAGCTGCCTATTTTCAAAACTTAACCCCCTCACCTCCATCAGGGTGACAATCTTTGAACAATGCCCAAGGTCTCTCTATCAACTGATACTACATTTCCCACACCTTTTCACATGTGGAGAGCTGAAAACTGGTGACTGCTTCCTTTCTCCTACCACTTTCATCTGGTGACATAGACAGTCCCACATCAATACAACACCGACAACAATCCCAAATTTCTTCTTATAGGCATCTGTGGAGAGGCCCGAGGACCATTGTCACCTGTAGAGGGGATGTCTGTTTTCCACTTAGTGAACCTTGAGTGGCAGCTTATTCTATCCATCTATTCTTGGAAACTGTGCTTCTTACACTTTTGCTTATATCAACCTGCTAATGTCTTTACATTTTTATTTGTGTTTGAGATCTCCTTAGAACATACTTAAACAGGCTGATCATACCTTCCTGCTTTCTTCTAGCATTTCCATTGATCAATTCTGGCCTTAAATTGTCCCATCTTATTTGACAGTACCATTTCTTCATCCAAACTGTTCCATGAATCAATAATCCTGTAGGACTTATTTTTTAATATCCTTTAAACATGTAGTCTGTTTTTAATTTCATCTCATGGCTTTTGGTTTTCCTTTGTTTCCACTTTAAGAGGCTATCTTCATCAATGATATCCACATCTTTCATGGCTCTAAACACTGCTATTAGATTGCCTCTTTTGATGCTATTATTGCTCCTTGTGGGACTTCATTGTTTAATTGTCTGATCACTGATACATGGTTGTTCTGTGTTCTATGACACTGGCCCAAACCCATGTCCCATTTGCACAAAACCCATAAATCTCTTGCACACATCTATTCAATACAACCTGTATTACACATATACACTGCGCTTAAATACAAATCAGTATATAAAGAAATAGAGATGTAGCCTTCACATATCTACACACATTCCTAAGATATATCAGCACAAAGCATGCTTTAATTAATTTATATACCAAGGGCCTCTTTCTCCTTATAAGGAAGGTAGCCAGTCAGGGCATACTTTAAACATATTACAGATAGATGTCAGTGACATCATAAACATATGGAAATTCTTTGATTCCTACAGAAATGGAACATATGCATAGCACTAATATAAGATACAAAACTAACACCGCAACCCATACTATTTAAATTCACAAAGTACGCTAGGGTTGAGAAAGGCAACACAAAAGGAACACATACACAGCAGGATACCTTTCTCAAATAAAACAAATGAAAGTTAATAATCACTAACAGACACCACAATAGAAATAATCACAATCCAAACACAATTAACAGAAATAACTTGCATCACAAATACCTGTATATCATGATGATGTTAATCAGAACCTCCCCACTGTACACCATCAGCTCCAACACCTCAACATTAAGAAACCATATATAGGCACATGACATGAAAACTCAGCACCTGATTAGGCTCAACACACAAACCACAAACCAGAGGAAAGAAAATGCTAGAGCAACTCGCCAACATAAACTTTAGCAAACACCTCTTCAGACAACCTTCCCAACACAACCAACAAGATCTAACAATTTGCTCACTGTTTCTCTGAAGGCAAACAATATGGGAAACCATACATGAGCTTCCCTCAGACCATTTTCCAGTAAAGAGCATTGTAGAACTTGAAGGAAAAATAAAACTTACAAGAAAACATTCTTAAACTACAAGAAAGCAGACAGGCAAGAATATACAGAGTAAATAGAAAGGAACTAAGAGACTTGTTATTGCTTAGTTTCTCTTCATAGAGATCACAGTAACCATACAGAAGGCTAGCAAGAGACACATCTGATGAGGATAGAGGAAAAAATACAACTCCCTTTATACACCAGAGGTAACCATCCTCAAAAGAGAGAGAGGGAGGGAGAGAAGGAAAGGAAGGGATGGATGGATGGATGGAGGGAGGGAAAGAGAGAAAGAGGGAGAGGGAGAGGAAGGGGGAGGGGGAGAGAGAGAAAGGGAGAGGGATGGGGACAGAGAGAGGGAGGGAGAGAGAGAGAAAGGGAGAGGGGGAGAGAGGGATGGGGACAGAGAGAGGGAGGGAGGGGAGGAGAGAGAGAGAGAAGCAAACTGAAACCTGTGGGACAAGAGAAAGAACTGATGCAACTAAATAATGACATCACAAAAGAAACAAGAAAAAATGCACATAAACAAAAGATGAGAAGACAAGCATATGCAAAGTACTGCAGAAATATTAAAAATGTAAAAATTAAACCCTCCCCTAACCATGAAACAGCTGGAGTAAAATAAGGAAATATTGTATCACCAAAACAGCAGTGCGACATCATCAACAAGCACGTCTCCAAAACCAGATTTCAAATGCACAAGTCCAGAAACCGAGAAGATGATTAAACATACACATTAAATATAGTTAGATATATGTGCCAACCCCTTCCTACCTTTTCCAACAAAGACACATAAAATGCTATGAAATAGATTATCAATTGGTGTATCTTGTTCACCAGTTGTTCTCAAAGTGAGATCCCCACATGCCCCAAGGCCTTTCTTATTTCTAAGTTTAAGAGAACTTCATTCACTTCATTCTCATCTACTTTAGTGTTGTTTAATACATCTTTAGTTACTCCTCTTCCTTCAAGTCCTCTTCCTCAGTGAATATCGATTAGAAAGTTGTTAATTATTTCAGATTACTTGTTTCTTTTCTGCCTCTTCTAGTTGTAGTGTAATAATTTCTTACTATATTTTTTATTCTTCTGACATTTTGAAACTTAGGCTGTACATTTCAAGACTAGGATGCCCCCAACTATGCCAGGATGGGTGGCTGTTCATGGTGGTTCTGTAAATGGACAGCAGAGCTGACCATTTTCAAAACCCGTCAATCCTGTCACCTCCATTAGGAGGTTGCAGACATAAGGGGCTGACACTGTCTCTTGATTCCAAAATCTCCTTTTACCATCTTAACTGTATTTCATGCATGGAGAGTTAATGATCAGTGACTGCTTCCTTGCTCCTGACACTTTCAGCTGGTGACATGGAAATAATCCCATACCAGTACAAGGCAGACTACAGTCCAAATTTTCTGCTCAAAGAGAGATAGATGGGATGGTCTGAAGACTATTGTCAGCCACTGTGGGGCTGCAGGTTTTCTATTCATTGAAACTTGAAACTGCGACACTGCTTCTGACCCAGGGCAGTAGACAGGGTGCAGGGATGACCCGTCATCTAGGAGGTGCTAAGATGGGAGGGAGGGTGGAGGGGTGTGGAGTGTTTTCGGGGATGGAATGGATGGGAATGATTTTATGCCTTGTCCTTTTTGGCTACCTCGCTGGTAAGGGGGAAAAAGCCTTGGTATATGTATGTATGTATGAAACCACAATTATTATTATCATTGTATTTTTCCTTGGCTCTGATGGTTCCTCTTCTCCATGTATTCAAAGGTTTCGTCTGTGGGTTTTTTAGCTACCTGTCTCCTCAGTCTTTGTTAAACCAGTAATTTTTATGGGCTTTACACCATTTCTCAACATATATATATTCACACCCAAGTTGTGAAAGGACAGAATTTTTTTTTTATTCCTCTCAACATTGGCAGATTCTATGTATTCCTTCCATCTGGATTCTTCAAAGAATATTTTCAAACCTGAAATGTTCATCCTCCCAAAATTGGGTCTATCTTACTGTAAGTATACAGGAAAGGAACTATGCTCAGGAGTTTATCCATCTGTCTAGAAAAATGAACTTTTTCACACCCCTCAGACAGATGGACTTGTTTAACTTGTATTCATGACTTTGTGATGCTCTCCTATCTCAATTTTTAGGATAATTTGGTCAGGTTTGTCAGTCCCCTTCAATAACCTGAACACTACAATCAGGTTCATTCTTTCTCTTTGATACCTCAATGATGTGTGGGTGTGTGTATGTGTGTGTGTGCATGCATGCATGCGTGCTTGTGTGCATGCATGCATGTACGCCATTGTGATTGTGCAGGCAAGTGCATACATGTTGGAGAGTGCATGCACCTGTGTGAAATAAGACAAAACATGAATCTTTTCACCTGTTCTTATTTATTATTTTACTCTAAACACATTACAAACACAAATCTTGCTACCAACAGAAACAACCAACAAGATGTGCCATATACAGGGTAATGTTGAAGTTGAAATTGGGTTGAGACACTTCCTTGATGAGTATACATTTGTCTTTAAACTTGATCCTCCAACAGTAAGTTATCTAAGAACTAAGCACAGAAGCTTTGAATAGTATCATTGTGCCCAAAATTAATTACCAAGTAGTAATCATATGAGTCCCTATAGTATTTATCCAAGTACTCATCAATAGTGTTGAGAATATATTACTTAAAGTTATATAACCACATTATTTCATTATACAAACAATATGCACAACTTCCTAAAGCTAGCAGTGAATGTTGTATCCATACTCGGAACTATTTCATGAGTTACAGTATTGAGCGTATCTGTCCTAAAACCAGGACATCAATCACACCTGCATGTGACCTCAAATGTATCATGATAGTTCTCACAGCCACTCCTCATAGGGATGTGTAGATGGTAGCACCAGTTCAGCAAGCCTTAACAAGTGGAAGATATAAACCTTACTGTCCTTGTAAGAAATATAATCCATTATTTATTTGTGTCACTGGTGGCATTAGACAGAATAAGTAAATAATTGGAGCTTCATTATATATACATATATATACTTTTATGTCAGTATGGCTACTTCTAGCATACTTGTCACTCATGTTGAGAACTTTGTATTATGAAAGTATGATATCTTTATTTTCTTTGTTTCAATACAGTGTCTAATAACACTCTGGTTGTGTCTTGAAGTAGAGCTAATTTAAGCAAATAATGGTTCACAAAGGTGTGCAGTTTTTGAATCTCAAAAATTGTGATATTGTATTGTCAACATAGAATGGGTATGGGTGTGTAAGTATAAAGAGGTGTTGTGTTATATGTTTTTTTCAACAGTTTCTTAAAAGTGCTTACCATTCACAAAAGCTCAAGCTTGAAAGTCTTCACATAATGTAGTAATGAACAGAAAGCACCCATTTTTGCCTCTACGTGGTCTGAAGACATAGAAGTGTTTGCCAAATGTTATCCATAATGTGTATACTCATTGCACTAGAAGAAATTATAAAATGTAAAAAGTTGTCATTATATAGAACTTCATAATATGTTTTTGAAGATTGGGCCAAGTAATTGCATTTTGCTCTCATCATACTGGTATCTTGTGCATTTCTTTCATAATGAATTTTCATACAATTTTATAACAAAATGAAAAAGGTAAGATGAAAAACAATCCTTTAAAGTTATTTTTCCTGCTACAGAGTACACACTAATCAACCCCAAAGTCATCTTGTACATAACAAAATATTCCTTTGCTTACAGCCTTTTCATCAGTAAATTTACGATACCATTCATAGTCACATGAGAATGGCCACTTGTTTAATAAATTAGAATAGAATCATTGCTCTGGACTAAAGTATTTCATTATCCTTCAACTATGTAATTAGTGTGGAAGGCAGAGGTTATGGAGTGAATTTATGGAGAAGACTGAAAACAAGATGAATGGATAGGGTGAAGGGGGCCTTGGGTAAAAAGGGAATGCCTGTTGAGCAGGGAAAGGAGAGGGCAAAAGATAGGTGTTAGTGCTGACTGGTTGTGAATAGATGATAAATTGATTATGGTTGGAGGGATTTCGGCCTGGTCTTCTCAAATTACTTGTGTTGCATGTAAATGAAACTGTAGAGTAAACCCACTTTGAATGTTAGGACTCACTGTGGAGGTGCTGTGTTTTGCTGCATTACTTCTGACCCAGGCAGTGGGTAAGGGTCAGGGATGACCCTTCATCAACATCAGGCTAAGATAAAAGGGATAACATATGGATGTTAGATGAATGGGGAGGAGGGGGTAGGATGGTGTCTTGGCAGGTTACCTCACTTGTAATGGGTAAGGAGGCTTTTGGAATAAGGATAAATATAATTGAAGATATACTTTTTGTTTACATTGATTACATTATTTGTGCCTTTACTTTTTTTTAGGAATGTCCCCTGTGGGGCTACAGGGAGAAGGATGCCTGGTCCCAATCCCTGTCCCTTTTTTCTTGCCTCTTACGATTCAAGTGCAAATACTTGGTGGCAGTATTCTTTTGCCCCCGCCATAGGGTAGGTAGGCAAAAAAGGAAATGAATATTCAGAGAAATCGTACAGGACAGTAACAAGGGGTTGGGGGACAGCATAACGGAGGGACAGTCGTAGTATAAAAGGAGGAGGTGCCAAGATAGGGAGGGTGGAGTGGAGTGTATTTAGGGATGGTATGGGTGGGAATGATTTTTTGCCTTTTTCTTTTTGCCTGCCTCCCTTGTAAGGGGGAAAAAGCCTTGGTATATGTATGTATGTACATTATTTGTTGTTGTCGTTCCCTTGACTGTCTGGCCGATCAGTCCCGTCTCCCTGAGGAATGCCACAACTGGAACGGGGTTTTCCCACAAATCCTTCATAGAATGTATATTGTGTTGTTGGCATGCATGATGGTGTACAGTGTAGTATTCCATAATATGTTGTATAGTATGGGGTGAAGTATTAAGACCTGGGCAGTTGTCTGCAAAGCTGTCATCCAGCCTCTTCTGTTAGCTTCGAGGGGCTTGATGGTGGCTGCCTCACAGTCTGGCCAAGTGGATTCTGTCCTTTTGGGGGAGAGAGGATTCAGAGGGATGAATATCAGGGGGTCTGGCATGCAGCAATGTATTGTCTTTCAAAATGTTGATGGAGCAGTAAGTGACATGATTATGGATATGCTTCTAGAGGCTGGTGACTGGAGGAAGAGAAGAGAGTATTTGTGTGTGATATAGATATTTGGGGGTTGTTTTGATGTTTCTTGGCATGTTCTGCTATGTAGTGTAGTGGGTGTGCTATGTCTGAAGGATGCAGCAAAAGTTTGTGTGCCTCTCATGTCAAGGTGATCCTTGACTTTGAGGAGTTTCATTTTATGGTGTAAAAGGTCAGTAAGTGTTGTGTTTTTGCAGCCTGTAATTGTCTTTAGGGCTTTCAGTGAGATTAGGGGCCTATGCGGGACTCACATAATTCATCACTGAGCATACGCATTGTATACTGTAGTATTAGTTTCTTTGTTTTGTCCAAATGTTCCTGCAATTGATTTAAGCATGTTAACCTCTTCAGTATGAGTCAAATTCTTGTGTGCAGCCAGATGCCTAATGTGCAACACTACTTGTGTTATAAAATATAAAGTCACTGCTGTATCACTTGTTCTCTTTCACTCTGAGTAATAATAAACACAGAAAATGTGATCAAACCAGTTCACAGAATTTGGGGGTCACTCAGCTACAACTACAAAATAAAGATAATTAAGATGCCAATGCCGGCATCTTTGTATTTCTGAGTTTGGATGTACTTATATTGTGCATGTATAGATTAAAGAGTGTAGGGGTTAGAACTGAGCCCTGTGGTACTCTATTCCTAAAATTTCTGGAGTTTGATGATTGGTCATCAAATGACACATAGGCATTTCTACCTGCAAGATAATTGGCCAGCCATCTATCAGTATTATTGTGCATGTCTGTATTATTTATTTTGTTTATGAGATTGAGATGGGGGATGGCATCAAAAGCCTTACTGATGTCTAGTGTTATGAGAAGTGTTCTGTGTTGGGGCTTATTTGAATTGATGCCATCAAAAACTCTTTTTGAGAGGTTTATCAGAAGAGTGTTTGTGGAGTGTGATGGTCTAAAACCATGTTGTGATTCAGCAAGGGGGACATGTGGTGTGACGAGTTGTAGTATGAGATGTTCTATGACTTTGGAGGGTGTCCAAAGAAGTGTGATGCTGGAACTGTTGGGTCTTTGTAGGGTTTGAGGATGGTGATGGTTTTCCCATGCTTCCAGATGTTGGGTATAGTGTCATGTGAATAGCTGTAGTTTACGATGTTGGTGAGTGTATATATGCCATGTGGCCCAATATGTTTAGGTGGATGTTACTTATATTGTCAGGTCCTCAAGTGAGTGCTTGAGATTATGGATTATATGTTTTGTCTGGCTGTCTTTGAAGGGTGTGTAGCCTGGGTCTGTGGGGGAAGTCTTTCTTAAGTTGAATGATGTGTCGGTCATCTGGGTGAGGGGTGAGATGGCTTGTCTGTACAAAATGATTTAAGAGTGTGTTTGTTTGTTGTCTTTCTGAGGGTAAGTTGACTGTTGTTGTGGTTATTGCTTTGTGAGAGCATGCTTTGTTACTGTTGGATAGTGTAATGATGTTGAGTGTCTTGTACAGCTATTTTGGTGTTTGTTTTGTGATTGTGTTGACAAATGTTTGCCAATTTTGTGTTTTTTTATAATTTATTTTTTTGTTACTCTCATTGTTTAGTTTTTGTTTTGGTCTGCTATAATCCATGGGATAGGTGTGGGGGCATTCTGTTTAAGTGTGTCATGTTGTCTGATGAGGCCTTGGATTTCTGGTGTGAAGTTGGGGTTGTGATTTTCTGTTGCCTCTGGCGATGTATTTTTCTGTGTTTTGTATGATTGTATTGAAAGTGCGTACAGCAGGATCTATGCCTGTGATTGATCTACTGCTTTGTCTCAAATTGTTGTTCTGTCTCTTCAGTGAAAGCTTCCCAGTTAGCTCTCATGTAATTGGTGTATATGTGTCTGTGGCCAACTGAGGTGCATCATGTTTTGGTGGTGATCATGATTTGAAGGTAACTGCAGTTGGATCTGAGGTCTCCGACCACTTTCCATAAAGTTGTTGGGGTTAGGCAGGGGGAACAGAAGGTGATGTCAGGAGAGGAGGTGTAGAGGGTTAGATGGGTGATATGTACATGATTATGGATGTTGTTTATGATGGTCAGTGAGTCAAGTTGTGTTTGTAGTCCTGTATGGACAGATTCATGAAGGACACTGAAGACCTGGTGGCCCCAAGAGAAGATATAAAGATCAAGCAAAGACATCTCTTAAGAAATGCAACATCCCTCCAGCGAACCTGGAAACTAGTGATTGGCTGTGCAATCTGGAGGTCTAAAATCAAGAATGCACTGCTCAACTTAACCAAAAATGACAGCAGCAGTATGCTCAAAGAGAAGTTCCAGCAGACCCCATTCTTCAAATGAATTGTCCAACTTGCAATGAAGTCTGCAGGTCAAGAACAAGGCTTGTGAGTCACATTAATGCTCACAGGCAGAGAGGAGATATACCCTAAAGACAACCTTTTAATCATCCATCAGTCATCACCTGGGGAGATTGAATATTGTCATTGGCTACAATGGACTGCAATAAGCAAGTAAGTTTGTAGATTAAATCCTCTTTCCGTGTCGGGGTTGTTGACGTATCAAGCTGAAGACTTTGTGTTTAAGTCACCACCCGGGATAAGGTTAGGGATGGTGGTAATTTGGTTAAGGTTAGGCCTAAAGGTGTTTGGAACTGTGGGTGGTTATTTGGGGGGGATGTACAGGTTTACTATTGTCATTGTGGATTTGTTACCTGTTTGGATTTGGACTGATTGGGTCTCAGTGGTGTTGTCTGTAGTAGGGAGGAGGGTTTTGATGGTGGCACTTATGTCCACAAAGCAGATGGACTGGTGGAACAGGGTGATGAGTCCACCACTATTGCCATTGGTCTGGTCATGACTGATGGTAGTGAAATTATGAAATGTGGGTGTTTTTTGGGAGTGTTGTAGTTTTGTTTCTTGTATGATGGCAATGTGTATGTTGTGTTGTTTGAGGAAGTGTTTGAGTTCATGTATTTTTGTGTTGATGCCATCAACATAATGTTGTAAGATGTTGATGTTGTGTGTTCTGTATGTGTTGTAGGTTGCTGTACAGGTTTGGGGAAGGATTAGGATCTGGATCAGAATGAAGAGGAGTGTTTGGGGAGGAGGGTGGGGGGAAAGGGGATGGCAAAGTTAGGGGTGTGGGTAGAAGTACAGGCTGGGGGTGGGATGGTGGGAGTGAAGTTATGGGTGGGCAAATAGAACAGGTCAAGGTGTTTGTGTATTGTTTTATGTCAGCAAGTGAGGTGGGCCCAGTTTTTGTATGAGTTACATTGAACTGAAACCTTTGTTGTCTTGAGGTGATGGATTTGGAGCATGTTGGACATGTGTATTTTGTGGTGAGCTCATGATTGCTCTTTATATATCTGGCTAATAGTAGGAGAAGAGGGATGGTCACTGGAGAATCATCCCTTAATGCAGAAAAAATGAGAAGGTGAATTGTCGTAAAAAGGGTTGTGGGACTTGCCTGAGTTGTTGTTGTTGTTGTTGTCGTTCCCTAGACTGTCTGTCCGAGCAGTCCCGTCTCCCCAAGGAAGGCCACAGCCGAAACTGGGTTTTCCCACAAATCCTTTATAGAGTGTATGTTGTGTTGTTTGCATGCATGATTGTGTATAATGCAGTCTTCCATTATGTGTTGTATGGTATGGGGTGAAGTGTTACATCCTGGGCAGCTGTTCACAACACGGTTGTCCAGCCTCTTCTGGTAGCTTAGAAGTGCTGGGTGGTGACCGCATCGCAGTCTGGCCAAGTGGACTCTGTCCTTACGTGGGAGAGAGGATTCAGAAGGGTGGATATCAGGGGGTCTGGCATGCAGCAGTGTGTTGTCTTTCAGTGTGTTAATGGAGCGGTGAGTGATATGATTATGAATATGTTTCCGGAGGCTGGTATTTGGTGGTTGTGGAGGAAGAGAAGAGAGTATCTGTGTGTAATAAAGGTCTATGGGTGTAGTTTTAATGTTTCTTGGTGTGTGTGGGTGTTCTGCTATGTAGTGTAGCGGGTGTGATGTGTTTGTGGTGGCTGCAGCAAGTGTTTGTGTGCCTCTCATGTCGAGGTGGTCCTTGACTTTGAGGACTTTTGTTTCATGGTGTAAATGGTCTGTAGGTGATGTATTTGTGCAGCCTGTAATTGTTTTTAGGGCTTTGTTTTGTATGATTTGAAGGGTGTTGTGGTGTGTCTCACTGAGATTAGGAGCCCATGCAGGACTCGCATAATTCATCACTGAGCGTATGCATTGTTTGTATATTGTTATATTAGTTTCTTTGTTTTGTCCAAATGTTGTTCCAGTAATTGACTTAAGTGCGTTAAGTCTAGGTGTGCATTTGTTTTTTTATGTTTGTGAGGTGTTGTTTGAAAGACATGGATGTATCGTATGTTACACCAAGAATTTTCGGTGTGTTTGTGTGTGGTATTAGAGTGTTGTTGATGTAGAGATGAGGTATGTATTTGTGTTCTTTTGTCCAGTTGGTGAGAAGTGTTGCTGTAGATTTGGTTGGAGCTATTTTGAGTCTGTTTGTGATGAACCATGTGTTGAGTGTGTCAAGGTAAGGCTGGATTATTTCTGCAGCTTTGTCTATGTTACGATGTGTGCATGTGATTGTTATGTCGTCTGCGTAGGAAGAGATTTGTATTTCTGAGGTGTCTGGCGTGGGTAAGTCATGCATGTATAGATTAAATAATGTGGGGGATAGAACTGAGCCCTGTGGTACTCCGTTCTTAATGTTTCTGATGTGCGATGATTGGCCATTATATGAAACATGAGCATTCCTGCCTGCCAGATAATTGGCCCGAGTAACTGAAGCTGCTCCCAGGGATAGATGTCACCTGCATGAGAGCTGGTGGCAGGGGTGTGCTGTGGTTGGTTGGCCCCTAACTCTTGTGGTTGGGGGTGGTCCCATGACGAAGTTGCTCCCACACCAGCTCCTGACTACAGTAGTTGGGGCCTTAGCTTGTTGGTCATGATCAGTATTGAGGGATTAATGATAGGTATCTGCAAGTGGCAGTCTTGCTAAGTAGATATCAGAATGATTTCCCTGCTGCTTATCTTCAAAAACCTTTCAACACCATCACCTCTCCATTTGGAGGTGCAGGCCAGAGGGGCTGACACTCAGTTCTCAGATGGTGACCAAGATCTCAAGTTATCAAATTTAACTAGATTTTCCTCACCTTTTTGCAAAATTGTTGTCTCAAGTTTCACAAAATGAAAAACCTGCAGCTTCTCAGTGGCTGGCAATAGTTCTTAGCCCCTTCCACAGATTTCTTTGGAAAGAAACTGGACTTCTGTCTGTGTTGTGTTGTGTGAAACTTACTGCGTCACCAGATGAAAGTGGTAGGAGGGAAGCAGTCACTAGTTGGCAGCTTTTCATGTGTGAAAAGGTGTAGAAATACATATGAAGATGAGATATATATCCTGGGCCCCGTCTGAGGAAAGTGTTTACCCCATGTGGCTGTGCCTCCTGTTGAAGGTGAAGGGGTTCATGAGGTTTAAAAATGGGCAGCTCCACCGTCCATCTTGCAAGACCACCACAAGCTGATACCTGTCATTGTTCCCACCTTTTCACATAAGGAGAGCTAACAAGTGGTAACTGTTAACCTTCTACTAATATAACCCAGTGATGTAGGAATAGTCCCACTAGGATACAACACAGACATTTAATCTTAGAGATCTATGGGAGGGCTTGAGGATAGTTGGCAACTATTGTATGGTTGCAGGTTTCCAATCAGTGATACTCAAGGCAGCAATTATCATTACTATCAGATATGATGATTCATGCATTTCAGTAATCATAGATACCTTGTTATGAATTAGGGATGCACCAATAAGCAAATTGGCCAATTACTAAGTACAGATTGTACTAAGTACACATACAAAGGCCTTGTATGTGGCTTTGGCTTATTGGCCTATATATGAATGAGGGTAGGAGGGGATCACAAAAAGCTTTTCAAGACTAAACTTTGAAATCTCTACTCCATCAAACCACCCACACATCAGCCTCACAGATAAATCACTTCCAAAAGAAGCACAGAGTAGGCCTCAGATGCAACTTTCACACAGAGGACACCAAACGCCCCACCTTACACTGCCCCCACTGTAGCTGTACCCAGAAAACAATGCAATATTACTGCCTTGACTGACTTAGGGACCAATCTGGTGGCTGTTGCTGGTTACTTGATTGAATTTTGTCCTTATGGTACAATTTACTGAGGGTTTACTACTCAGTCATTTGCTAGCATACATTCTATTTTTAAATGAGTACCATGTGAAGATAGCAAATTAACAGTTTGAGAGCAAAAGCTACAGTCATAGGCTCTAAAGCACGCACTCCCTCTGCTCTTCTGAGGTAAGGATTTCTGAAGGATTGTTCCCTAGAATAATGTATTTTGTATTTTTTTTTTTTTGCATGAATGAATTATATATGTGCATATGTAAAAACAAATCCCAAATTCTAACAAAATTTAAGATTGTTAAAGAAAACAAGATATATAGAATTTTGTTTATTAACACTTAAAAAAATACATGTTTTAATCTTTGAAGGTATTTCAACATGAAAATAAAGTGTATGAAAAAGAGCACGTTGATATATACATTTTTGGGAAAGATTATACAATCAATGGTGCAAGTTCTTTGTATTTAATATTATGTAATAATCTAACACAAATTTGTGAATTACACCTATATATTTCATGCCTTATATCACAAACATTTTCCCATTACATTAACAATACATACTTTCATTGTCCTATATCTAATGGAAAAATGATTTCTTAATTGCTCTGGTTGCAATTTATGAAATCTATGAAACCTGACAGGTGCTAGAGGTAAGTGCACACTCTCTGCTCTTCTGAGGTAAGGATTTCTGAAGGATTGTTCCCTAAAATAATGTATTTTGTAGATAGATTTTTCATTTTGCATGAATGAATTATAGAAGTGCATATGCAAAAACAAATCTTAAGTTCTAACAAAAATTAAGATTGTTAAAGAAAACAAGATATATAGAAATTTGTTTATTAACATTTAAAAAATACATGTTTTATTCTTTGAAGGTATTTTAACATGAAAGTATAGGGTGTGAAAAAGAGCACTTTATTGATATTTACATTTTTGGCATAGATTATACAAACTCTGGTGCAAGTTCTTTGTATTTAATATTATATGATTCATAATCTATCACAAATTTGTGAATTACACCTATGTATTTCATACCTCATATCACAAACATTTTCCCATTACATTAACAATACATACTTTCATTGTACTATATCTAATGGAAGAGTAATTTCCCAATTTCAAGTGCTCTGGTTGCAATTTATGAAATCTATGAAACTTGACAAGTAAATGGAAAGGCAATTCAAAACTTGAATAGAACATTCAAATCTGAGTGATGGCAGGAGGTGTAAAATCCACTTCTGCATATGTAAGGAAAGGTAAAGAAATAAAAACTGAGAAATGAATACAAAAATGAAATATTGTTTTAGACATAAGATAATCATCATGATGAATGTTGTACATAATTGTACATTCACGTTATTCCTTTTCACCAGTGGCATAGTGTGGGTTGACAGTACCTGGAGCAAGTCAAGGGCTGTGAATGCTAACCTGTTAGAATTTCCTTCCACCCCATCCTGAAGACATGCATTGAACATAAGAAAATACTGATGAAATATAAGTAAAATACAGTTAGTGCAACTATACTCATATTTATTCAAAATAACCTAGTTTTATTTTTTTGTATTAATTAAATTTTCTTTCTTTTGAAATTTTGCATCTGTAAAAATTTTGTGCCCAAGATGATTACCCTGGTGGCTTAGACCACACTATACCAATGCACTTCACCGTTTCCTTTTATGTAGAATAGTTGATTATTTATTTGGAGTGCCAAGTAAAATATATATAACATTTCTGTCTACTGAAAACTGAAATGGGTAAACAGGTAAATTAATAATGATACAGTTCACCTATTAGAATTTTTTTATCGTTGGTCTAAACTGCTCGATGGTACTAGTAAATGAAATTGATGTAGTGAACTGAAATAGATAAAATAGGTCCTTTGATGTGCTGATTTACAATTATTAATCTATATTTTTATATTACTTTGCCTTGAAAAAAAGGATAAAAAGAAAATTTTCTTCAAGCTCCGAACTTATGATTCTGTATATGGAGTGGTGAAGGTTCTAGAGCTCCAGTTTGCATCTAGTTCAATCTGTTTCTCCCACTTTCCATGATGCTGAATATGTTACCTGTATTACTTATCAAAATGCCCACTCAGTTTATGAGGGGGGGAAAGGCCTTTTGGTATATGTATATACATTACTAATTAAATTACATGTATTCATATAAGTACATAATAACAGTCTTGGTACTTACACCATCCAAAATTGGAAAGGCACAAATTTCAGTGTCTATTTAGCAAGTATGAAAAACAGCAATGAGCAGACTGTCCTTTGAAAAATATAGGATTGGACATGGAACACATGTACTATATATCTGTACAATATTTGGAATGCATAGTATCTTTTGTTCTTGCAAAGGAAGGACATGTAAATTCAGTCCAAGTGATACAATGCAAGAATGACAAGCATGGTTTTCAGTCATCCTTTGTAGAAATCCTTACTTGTGACATTACACAACTGAGTCCTTGGTTATGTTTGACTAAAACACTCTTCAGAAGGCTTTTAGTTCTCATGACACAATGTTTTAGGTGGAACGAGGCATCAACAATTATATTGTAGTTCCCATCTCAAACTGAAGCTACTGAAACAAATGATGGGTATCTGCTTGTGGTGGTCCTGCATGATGAATGATAGAGAGAATCATCTCTGTTGCCAATTTTCAAAACTTGTCAACCCCCTCATTTCATCTCAAGGAAATGACACTTCAGACCGGGCCCATGATTTCTCTGTCTACTTCAACTGCATTTTTTCCACTTTTCACATATGGAGAGTTGGCAGCTGGTGACTGTTCCCCTCCTATTTTCAGTGGGTGACATAGAAACAATTCCAAGTTTCTTTCCAGAGAAGTCCATAAGAGGGCCAAAGAACTGTTGCCAGCATCAGTGGGGCCATGGGTTTCCAGTCAGTGAAACTTAAGGCAACAATTATTATTAATTGAAATTACTTAACTGCACATAGGTGCCTGCTTTACTGATTGCAGTACAAACCGAAGCTACTGCACATGCACATGCACATGCACATGAATTTGAGGCTAGGTATGATAAATTGGAAAATAGGACCCAATGAGTGTTGCTCCTTTTCTGTATACTACAATTAGGTAAATGTATGCACACACATATATACAAAGGAAGTAAATAAAGTTGGTTCTGAAAAGGACCTAGGAGTAATTATCACCAAAGACATGTCCCCAGACAAGCATATAAACAAAATAGTTGGAGAAACCTACATTTTAAGACCAAGATTGGAGTACGCTGTGACACTATGGGCACCCAGTATAAGAAAGAATATAAGGAAGATAGAAAGAGTCCAATGAGCAATGACAAAGATGGCCCCAACACGTTCAAAATTGACATATGAACAAAGATTGTCTAAACTGGAACTACCAACCCTGGAACAAAGAAGAGAAAGAGGAGATCTATTGGCCATTTACTCATACAGAATCATGAAAGGCATGGAAGTCCTTGACAGAGAAGACTTCTTAAAGTGGGATAAAAGAAAAACAAGGTGACATGAAAAGAAACTCAAAAAGGACAGTTATATAAGATAGAAAAAAAAATGGATGACTGGAACAAATTGGACAAAATAGTGTATGCAAACACCATACAAGAATTTAAGAACTAGTGAAAACACCACAAACACAGCTAATTAACATCTGTTAATGAGAGGTCTCACTGTACAGACATACATATACACATTCAAAACCTGATCTGCCCCAAATTGGAGCACACAATGGTCGTATGGTCACCACGTGGAAAAAAGGATGAAAAATAGATAATACAAAGGGCAGAAACTCATTCTGACTGATGAGACATGAGAAGAGATACTGGAAAACCTGGGATTAATCGCACTGGAGGAGTGAAGCAAGGTGATATATTCTTTTTTAGAACAAATAAAGGGGATAGAAAAATATGAAAGAGAGGATCTGTTAATATGTGAAGAAAGAACATCAAGACATAGCATACATAAAAAGAAACATCTAAAAGATGTTAAGAAGCATAGCCTTCCACATAAATATTAAGTTAGTGGAAGAAATAAGAGTACTACTACAGGCGGACAACATAAATGAATTTAAGACAATATTTGATAAATGGAGACAAAGATGGGACTCCATGAACAATGCTCCAACCCTGTACAGTATATTACAATTAATATTGTACACATGCAGGTACAAATGTTGTGTGTGTATTTTCAGAGTTCAAACAAACTTTAACTTGGAGTGTGATGAATTAAGGAAAAAATACATGACGGAATGAGCAGGCAGGAGTTGAAAAGGGGATATGCTGTACACCAGTGGTTCTTACTCTGGGGGGTCATGAGCCCCTGAGGGGTTATTTGGGGTGTCTCTCGGGTGTCATGAAGGGTTCAGGCAAAAATAATTTAATATTTAAAGGCAACTGGGTTGTTTTAGCTTGTCGTTATGTAAAATTGATCATTGCAAAGTTTATCATAGGGGTCACAGGGAGTTTAAGGTGATCATAAGATAATAAAGGTTAAGAACCATTGCTGTCCACCATGAAGGAAGTGTTTGTTTGCTACTTTGGGGATATCAAGGGGAATACATTTGTATATACAATAGGATAGGTTGGAAGGTGAGAAGATTGGTCTCAATCTCAACTTCTTAAGGAGCTGATGAACCTGTCTTTGCACACCCACTTTGGTGAAGAAAGGAGCTCATGGTGGTTGGCCACTCTCTTCCTTCTCCTCCTCCTCCTCCTTTAATCCATAGGAATTATCCCTGTCTGAGGTCTTTGGCAGGCACTAGATCCATCCCTGAGGTGTCCAGACATGATTTATTTATCATAACCATATCTCTTGTGGGAGCTCCTTTGGTCTAAAACACTCAAGATTGTTATCCTTCATTGGTAATCTTGAAAGCAGAAAGCTGAGCCATAAGGTTTATACATCTCAGTGTTTGGTGATGGGGTAGATTACTCGTTTCATTGCAACAGTTAATTTTCCTGTTTTAACATCTTGTGGTTCCAGTGATACCTCATGATCTTCTAAGAAAACCCTTGCCTAAGATATTTCAGCAGCTTTCAAGGTCTTGATGAGAGTCCAACTCTTGTATCCATAAATTCAGATGAGGGTCAAGCAGACTTGAAAGCATGGTCCTAAATCCCACATTCTAAGAACCTGTACCACCAGATAAATCGGACAAGACTATTCATAATATTGAAGGTCATTCTCATTCTTTTAACAATTTGTGAGTCAGACCTTCATGAAATACAGATTTAACTGCCACGAGGGGTAAAATACTGCCTTTATGTGAGGGCATTTACCATCTGTGAATCATGGACAATGAAAAGATACATTGTAACTCCATACATTTTCAAAACTTGAAATGAATGTACTTCAACGTATTTGCATAGGAAAAAAATGAAAACAGAAATTATTACTCATTATAATGCCAATGTTTAATGCAGTGGTCTTCTGGCATTCATAGAAACTAGCAGGGTGTTTATATAATCTTATTTTATATGAAAAATGCAGTATAGGACATAGGAATTTCATGATATGACTAGGGCTTCATCAACATTGATGAAACAAAAAAATAAAATTGTTGTATGAGAGGCACACGAAAGAGCAAGACATGATGTCATAGTAAAGGCATGCTAAGAATGCACCTTACTAAAAACAGGCACTTTAATGAGGAAATATCCATGATAATGATAATAGACTCTTGTGAAGTTGGTTTAATAAATATACAAGATATCACATAATAGTTGGACAATTAGAGGAAAGGAAATCTTACCTGAAACACTCCAAGACTATGTTTTTTATGCGTGTGTATGTGTGTGATTCACCATGGTCTTGGATCACGTGTTGGACTCGTGATCAACAGCTATTACCCTCCCAGAAGAGAGCTTAGAGCTCGTATATAACCCATTTATGGGTAATGCTGTGACCTTATACACACCCAACTCCCCGCCCACGAGAGTTGGAGTAACGACTCGCAGCACAGCGATACTGAAACTATTTAAACCCTGGGTGGGATTCAAGCCCAGACCGCCGTAGTGGCGGCTGTGATCGCTACGACTGCGTCATCAAGTTGTGTGTGTGTGTGTGTGCGTGTCTGTGTATGTGCATATGTATATTATTATTTTTGTTTTTATGAGTGCGAGTTGGTTTAGTTTACCTGTCACTTTCTGTGACAGACAGTGCAATGTAACTGCATGCAATTCACATTCACTCTAATACTGCAACATTTGACAATTATACATGCAAATTTTTTCTAACTTATTTTCACACTAGAATAATGTAACTTATTTTAATATCTACTGAAAACTGAATAGGTGTAGTGAATAACCAAGGATCAGTATCTAAATATACTTTCTTTTTTAATTTTCATATTCAAATAACTTGTTGACAAGTATAGATGAACAACAGTGAGGTACCTTTGGTGTACGCATTAATTGGCAAAAAGTTGTAATTATCTGCTTGAACTTGTTCCACCCTCGCTTTCACCCTCCCTTTAGAATTGTCATAATATTTGTTGCTTCAAGTTTCAGTAACTGGAAATCTGCAGCCATACAGTGGCTGGCAATAGTCATTGGTCCCTTCCAAAGACCTCTCTGGAAAGATACTTTGGCTGTTGTCTGTGGCGTGTTAATGTGGGACTGTGTCTATGTCACCAGCTAAAATTTTCCAGAGAGAAGTTGCCACTTGTGAGCTTTCCACATGTGAAAAGCCTGACAAAATGCATTTGAAGCTGATAGATCTTAGGTTCAGTCTAGAGACTAAATTTTAACTCTTTAGTGCTACACCTAATGACCAAAGTGAGGGAGTTTATGGGTTTGGCAAATGGGTAGCTCTGTTATCTATCTTAAAGGACCACCACCAGCAGGCATCCATTATTGGTTCATATATATGTATGTATGTGTGTGTGCGTGTGTGCACATGTGCTTGTACACTTTTGATAAGTATAATTGATAGTGGGGTACTCTGTTGTTCACCAAAGACCTGAAGGATTAAACAGTTAAGAATTTATGTACACTGATGTTTAATACATGGGTAACTGCACACCCTGTTGTCCAAAGTAGTCTCTCCAGTCTCCAACATCAATTATTGTTTTTTTTTTATATCTTTCTGAATGTTTTTGTGATACACATCATTCTGATGACATTTTTTTCTTTTTATTCTACTTTTACCATACATTTAAAGTTCCACATACCTTATATATCCTTTATAGATTTGAAAGCAACATTTTACAAATAATCTACCATTTATTTTCCACATGTATCCAATGTAATAAAATCATACATGTCTACCCACTGTAACTTTAAAGATAAATTTATCAAAATCTTGATGTCCAGAACGGAGTTGAAGTTTACTGCAAGTTGTGTTTCGGTTCATCACAAGACTGTGAAAAGAAAATATAGATTATTTCAGTTATTAAGGAAATACACTAACAATTACCAAAAATGTGGTAGAAAAGGTAATTCGACTATGAACAAAAATATGATCATTATATCTTGAAATAGTCATTCACAACATTCTGAATATATTATACACAGTAAGAATGCTGTCATATTGTTGATGCTTGTGCAAGGTAAACATTAAACATGTACAAGTGTAACAACATATTGCTGCGAGGCACAGAGGCTTAGGCACCGAGCAACAAGGGAAAGGAATGTAGAGGATAGAGGTGAAAAGCCTGTAGTGTCTCAGAGAGAGTAGAAAAGACATCATGGCCAAGGTAGTTGAAAGGAGGCAAGACCCAAGGAGTATAGCTCCCTTCCTGTATATTACGGTTAGGCGCGCTCGCGCGCACACCCACCCACATACACCCCCCCCCCCCACACACACGACGGCGCAGTGGTAGCATTCGCGGCCGCCACTACGGCGGTCCGGGTTCGAATCCCGCCCAGGGCTGAAATAATTTCAGTACCGCTGCGCTGCGAGTTGTTACTCCAACTCTTGTTGGCGGGGAGTTGGGTGTGTGTGTGTGCGTGTTAAGGTCACTGCATTACCCATAGATCAGTCATATATGAGCTCTGAGCTCTTCCGGGAGATAAATAGCTGTCGATCACGTGAAGCGTTACTTATTGCACCAATAAGCCGGTGTGCGTGTGCGAGATTCACCATGGTCATGGATCACGTGTTGGACTCGTGATCGACAGTTATTTCCCTTCCGGAAGAGAGCTCAGAGCTCATATATGAGGGATCTATGGGTAATGCCGTGACCTTACACGCACACACACACACACCCAACTCCCCTCCCACGAGTTGGAGTAACAACTCGCAGCGCAGCGATACTGAAATTTCAGCCCTGGGCGGGATTCGAACCCGGACCTCCGTAGTGGTAGCCGGGAACTTTACCAACTGCGCCACGAGTCGTGTGTGTGTGTGCGCGCGACCGCGTTTCTCACACGAACACAGAACAACGGAAAAGCAAACCTGCGTGTAGGACATATAAACAAACCGAGACGACATTGGCGCTTGTGTGTTGTTGTGGGTTTATTAAGGTCTAGTATATAACAATGTCCTTTTGTTCTGCAACACAAAGACCTGAGGCAATAAATGTCTAATTTCGTTATTCGCTTCGTAAGTTTCCTCAAATTCCTAGGAACCGGTAATAATAGATCTAGACTATTTTGCACACCACAGGAGTTTGTAAAACAATTTTTTCTTGGCGTTCTTTGTAATGACGATAACGACGCATCTCGTGCAAGGCATTCTGTCACTCGATTATCATTTGTGTATAAAGGAAATATGTCTGACGGCAAGTGCGAAGGAATATTCTGTGGAATGTGCAAGGGGTACCTTGTTTGCTATCTTTGCAGATTTTATGATCGGAGACAGCCAAACGATTCATGCACGCGGTAGGTGACCCCCATCTAGAGGTCACACTTCAACCGTTTCATTAGTTCGTTACGCGTATGCTCTCCCAATACTCATGAAATCCGCCGGTAAAAGGAATCAAACGTCACTATGGATGTCTCCGAAAACATTCCGGGAATTTTTACCTACATCGGCCTTGGTCAAGTAAAACCGGAACTAAAGGACGCCGACCCGACAGCCATGTTTCAGTCTTGGGGAAAATTAAGCCACATTTCATATGAAGCCAATTCATCTATTTCCGGGAAATGCACTTTCGAGTGACAGATCTTTGTTTCTTCTGAGAGTTATTTGCCTTTAGCCATGTGATGGTGACAAGAATACCATCACCGTGTTCTTCACGTCATAAAAGGCGACTCTGTAAGATGGGTCGAGATGATTCGGGAAAACGATTGACAAAAACAAAATTTTAACAAACTGGCATTTACTCGCATGTAAAAGGCTTGTCCTATATATATTCTGAAAGCCTATAACTATATGAAGCTTAGAGAAACCCCTTCAACAGGTAAAAAGTCACCCTTCCAAATGCAAGGAACCTCACACCGCTGGATAGCTTCGCTTTGGCGAAAATATTCTGTTTCAGCGCAAGGGTCGAATCCCTCAAGATTCCCAAACTGTGTGCCGTTATCGCCTCGTTGGTATGCCGCGAAAACGAGGTGGTTTAAGATGCAGTTATTTTGACTCCCTGTGTCAGTCATCAGCAGTGATTGTCTTAGTAGTGGGTTGTAAAATTTTCAAGTGGGCTTAGCTCTACTATCTCAGTTTGCAAGCATGTATGAACATTAGGTACATACATTCCATAAGTTGGGGGAAGTGCGCCTCTGCTGGGGGGGGGGGAGGTAACTGAGCACCCAAGTGATTTATCTTTTTTAATTGTCAAAAACAGGTTTGATATATATTTTTTTCGTTTTCTTTCTTTTCAGTTTGAATATATAGCAGGTGCATCGATGAACACAAACTGGTGTTGATTGACGAATGAATCAAAACTAGTGTGCGAGCACTTAACCCCAGCATCTCTCCTTTACCACCAATGATCACCTAAGGGTAGAGGCGCTTGATATTGGCGACTGAACACAACACAACAAACACACACACACACACGCACGCACGCACGCCTACTTACTAGCGTGGAAAATATAAAATGGGTTGAAAATGGAAGACATCAACATAAATATAAGGAGACAGAGAGAACAGGAAGATAGTTCGAATCCGTCCTTAATTTTCAACTACTGGGGAAAATGGGTTTATCTATTGGAGTAGATGGGTTGATTGACTGGAGAAGGTGGGTTGATTGACTGGAGAAAGAGGGTTGATTGAGAGGAAATGTGTTGATTTATTGTACAAGATGGATTGGTCAGTTGAAGAGGATGGGCTGATTCGTTGGAGACGATGGGTTAATTCATTCAGTGAAGAAGACGAGTTGATTTACCTGCGTTGTCGTCGTCGTCATCGTCGTCGTCGTGGCATCACGCTGCCCTGGCCAGCAAACTCGGCACGTCGACGTCAGCGTAAGAAATCATTCCTGTTGCAGAAGGATGGAGGTGGTTGTGAGTGACTGACTAGGGGAGGGAGGG
>NC_134800.1:21538789-21611289 GCF_046742065.1 Oratosquilla oratoria
AAGACGCCGGGATACTGCAAGATCTTAACAAATTGTTCACATGGTCGGTGAGATGGCAAATGGACTTCAATGTCTCAAAATGCAGTGTGATAAACGTAGGTTTACACAACCCAGAAAGCAGATATAGCTTAGATAACACCACTTTAGAGAAAACTGAGTGCGAGACTTGGGAGTGCTAGTGAGTCCTGACCTTAAATCTTGGAAACTGCACTAGCGCCAAGAATAGAGCTAACAGAGCATTAGGTTTCATTACTAGGCCAGTTACGAATAAAAGTGCAGAGGTAGTTATCAAACTCTATCTGGTGTTAGGCCAATCTTTGACTATGCGGTAGTTTTGGTTTCCGTCCTATAGAATGAATATAAATTCACTAGAATTAATATAGAGGAGAATGACCAAAATCATACATGGGCTCAGAAATTTACCCTACGAGCACAGGCTTAAGCACCTTATTTTACATTCTCTAGAAAGACGCAGAGTGCGGAGGTGATCTAATAGAGGTGTTCAATTGAATCAAGGGCTTTGACAAGGGTGATGCAGACAAGATCATCTTATTAAGACAACAGGGCACAATTTTAGATTTAAGAAAGAAATAGGCAAGAAATGGTTTGCAAATAGAGTGGTCAACAAATGGAATAGACTTAGCAATCATGTTGTGAGCGCTGAAACTATCGGTTGTGGTTTGATAACTATAGATGGGGATGACAGGTGGTAACGGACATGAACTGCCTAGTGTAGGCCTTGTGGTCTCTTGCAGTCTCCTTCTTTCTTAACTTATGTAATAACATTCGCTATGCAAATATGTTTTAAAGTCGTTAGGTGATTGAGCGGATCAATATAATGAATATTATAAAAATACTCGAAAATACTATTACCAAGGAAGTCAGCCTTAGAATATGAAGGCGAGAGACTGTGGACACAAGCAGCGAGTGTCTGCTAACAATTACCTTCGCTCGGGATACGAAAAATTACGAGGCTGAAATATTCATAGTATTTGTAGTACAGTACCTTTAACCACTTGTACTGTATTGTACTCGTCCGTTGTTTGTTGACTCAAGAGATGGATTCGGACCCCGGCTACATCAGGGTGGGACGCCCCACACTGAGTAATAATAATGTATGTAATGATAGGTGATGATGGCAATAATGATTATACCGCCATCGTCGTGATCGTAAGCGAAATAAACTACGCCTACTATATTTCCTGGCCAATCACAACCACCTTGCAACGGCCGTACATTCCTTTTGCCCCATCAGCGTCCGTCAAAAGCGATTGTTATTGGTCTGGGATGAAATGGGGGCGTGGCTTATTTCGCCTGAGACATCTTCGGCGAATAATAATTATGATGATAATTATGATTGTAGTGATATAACTAATAAGTCTTACTGAGGGAATTCCACTAACAAAACTATTAATATGGGACTCACGACAGGTACCTGCTTGTGGTGGTCATAGAAAATGGACAGCGCAGATATGCATTCTAAAAATTAGTTTACCCCTTTCACCTCTATCAGGAGGTGCAGCCCTGAGGGGCTGACACTCGGTCTCCAGAATGGGGCCAAGATCTCTCATTAGAGTCAACTGTATTCATTACATATTTTCACACATGGAGAGCTCACAACCGTGACGCAGAAGCAGTCCCACATTGATACGACGCAGATAAAAGTCCCAAGTTTCATCCTGGAGAGATCTATGGGAGGGCCGGAGGGCACCTGCCAACCACTGTGGGACTGCGGATTTTCCACTTCGTGAAACTTGAGGGAGCAATTTTTATTTTCATTACTATTGATACCGCACGTCGTACTGCGTACATAAATTTTTTAGATCTTAATCGTTGCTTCAAGTTTTATTGACTGGAAACCCGCACCTCTACAGCAGCTGGCAACGGTCCTTATGCTTTCCCTGATCTCTCTCAGGAAAGAAATCTGGGGCTGATATCTACGTTGTATTTGTGTGGGGTTGTTTCTATATCAACGGCCGATAGTAGTAAAGAGGGGGAGCAGTGACCAGTTTTGAGTTCTCCTCGTGTTTAAATATGAAGTAAATACAGTCGAAGTGACGAAATTTGGAATTACTAATCATTGGTCCCTGACAAAATGTTGCTATGGCTGACGTTATCGCGAAACGTTTCTAAACAAATCGAAGTTATTCACCGTTCATGCTATTTATTTTAAGAAATAAATTCAGTCGGCTAAGAATAGAATTTTTTTTCAACTTTTCTGACATACTGAATAACTTACCTGTGGACTGGACGAGGCTTTGGAGTGCTGAAAGAGCGGAGAGGAGGTCCCGGTGCCATACTCTGACGGAGGCGACGTAGAGGCCCGCCTGTTCCTCAACGCCAACGTTGACCTACACAGACACAATGAGGGGGTTTCAGGTTAGACCAGTGGTTCTCAAGTTTTTCTTTGGCCACGCCCCACCTAATCACCTTTAAAATTCTGATATCCCCCATGTGGTGATATACAATTCTTATCATTTGAAAAATAAACTCCCTTTCAGCTGAAAAAGCATAAAACCTTGGTTTAAAACCATTTCAAAAGAACAAGGCATAAAAAAATATGTTAAAATAAAATAAAAATAAAATATTTTGACCCAAACTTCCTCAGTTGCCCTTAACTGCCCCCCTTAAAATCATATTGCCCACCTGAAAAACTGAATTGCCCACCTGAAAAAAAAAAAAAAAAAAAGAATTGCCCACCTGTGGGGCGTACGCTCCACGTTGAGAAGCACTGGGTTAGACGATTTTTCTAATCCCCTGAGCCACGTGGTTCCCAACTCCTTTAGGACATCATCCCCCCCTTCCCAATTCTCTCAAAATCGTTCTTAGCAAAGAGCTCGTTATCTCAATACATCTTGATATTGTTTACTAGTTAATGTGAAGCGAATACAAAGATTAATTTGGCCTTCCTGGTGATATTTCATCAAACAGTAATACCACAATAAATTCAGTTATTTCTGCTTTTGAGAAATCGGTTATGAATTTTAGGACTAACGATTGACATTACCCCGTGCTAAGTGCGAAAATATCCTCCACTATTATTAGAGTCACTGCATTAATCCTTTCAACATTGTGACCTTCTTTATAAATTCTGTTCTGGGGAAGAACAGGCGGAGGAGTTAGTCGAAATACGATTGAAAAGGCTCCTCATACTATCAATGGTTCCATTAATGACAATCATGCTTCCCTTATCAACTGAGTTATCTCTGGATGCCATTTTAGTTGATCTTATATCAACCTGTCAGTATCAATGAAATAATTCCAATAATGTCTGTAAATATTGACTGTACATGAATCCCTTAACTCCTTTACTACAGTGACGCCTCCTTCTCAGTTGAATAAAATCACTTGGTTAACTGTTAAACACAATAATATTTACAAAATATGTTACTATAGCGGAGTTAATTTGCCTACGTAAATATAACTCGTTGCTTTACTGTAATCTTATTTATAAAAATCCTTTTCACTGTAAGCCAATTAATGCATATAAAAATATAACAAATATAGAGCAACGAAAATTATATTTACATAATTAAATTCACGAATGGCGATATGACGTCAGTTATGTCGTAGCGCATGCGCGCATACACGATCCCTCACCTTCGCTCCAGCATAAACACCAGCCCAGGCGTTGGCTGTGGGTCGGAGGGGAAAGGGTAGTTCTCCTTCCTGTCCTTCTTCGTCATCGCCATCGGTTACCTGGTGAACAAAACAGATATTAGAGGACAACAATAAAATAAAAATATCATACAAAGAACGTCATTACTTCGTAAATGTGCAGTATACGGGGTCACTATTTCAGGTGTTTCTGTATTTTATTGGGAAGTACAGCCGTGCGCACACAACTCGCCCATTCAACCCTACACATCTCCCGCGCGCAAATCTTCTCACGTATATTGCTTCTTCTAGAGTATGAATACACATACACGCGTTCGCTCGCAAACATAGGCCTACGTATTTTTTCTACAGTGAGAACGGAAATCATAACTCCTAGGGAGAGGTGGAGGGGGGGAGGAGGAAAATGAGGGGGGATATGGAGGAATTCTACCGAGTCTAGTGGCAAAGAATCGACTTAATCACACCTGAAAACAGGAACGACGCACAGAGGCGGAACCGTTCTGAAGTTCTGTTTTTAAGCAAAAGCTCTTCCGATTGAGCTAAAGGAATACACTTAACACAAGCTCACTACAATACACACGAGAGCGCACAACACGTGTATACTCATATAAGCATAGTCTCATGGTATGAGGAATTAAAAGAGTATAATGTGTTCAAAGACCACACCGTTATTTGGATGTAGAAAAGAGAAGAATGGGACTGGAGAGGTGCAAAATCACAGAAAACGGAGGAAAATCTCTTTGAGTAAGGCCTGATCGTGCTTCCAGACAGATACATAGGAAGAAAAGAACGGGGGTGTGGGACCAAATATCATGAATAAAAACCGCCTCAATGGTCTTCTTCACATCTTTCATTGTCACATTTCCTATCAGGCTGATGCAGGTACGTTTTTGCCTGAGTAATGGTCGGCGCGCTAATAACAAAGTCCCAAAAATCAGAGCCCAGTTTGAGATCAGCAAGGTCCGCTAAGTCTACGAAATAACACTTACTACGCTCCTACTCTTGTATTTGTCTTTCTTATCGTCAAATATGAGGTCTAAATAAGGTTGGAGAGTGGAAGGAAGAAAGCTGTTGTATGACGGAGGCAAACAGACTTTGGCTAAGGACTCAACTGTGAGATCAATGGCAGAGTAGTTGTGTGTGGAGCGTACGCTAGCGGCGAGCGTATTTTTTAGGATCCGGAAGTAAAAGACGAAGGATTTGGGCCAAATGCTGATTACTAGCGAAAGGGGAGGAAACGATTCCCTGAGAGGGAACTGGGAGTAAAACGAAGAAGGAAGAAATCTATGCGATAAACTATAAATGGACTGACAATCCGATTGTCGTGGTGTTATGCTTGTGTGAAAATGCGTAGAACTTAATAGTCTGTCGAAGCGAAATTATACTTCGCAGGAAACATGACGATTCGAATATTCAAGCAGCACCGTAATTTTATCACGCTTGCAATTGAGGTCTTTGAAGTGTCTTGAAAAGTAACGTGAGAACCCTAGACTAGAAGACTCTGGTTTGTGATGATGACTGCCGCGACAAAGATGACCAGCATCATACAGCCACACCTCACGTCGTGTGTAAATGAACATGTCCAAATCCTTGAGACAGACAAATAATCGTGTTGTCCCGCTGGACAGTATAAATAAGATCTATCAAACCTCTATCTTATTGTGAACACATAAATGATTAATGTATTCTTAGTTTTGATGTGGGGAGAGGTTGTATCAATTAATCCGTTGGCCCAGGTCTCTCTTGCAGAAGACCCACCGCTCTCAGGTAAGCCGTAACAGCCACCGGGCAGGTCCATAGGTCACACAAAGAAAAAGTGTTGTGCTGTTGTCTAGAAACAGTTAGACTCGTTTCACATGTATCGACTTTTCACTATGTGCCGTCCACGACACGACGTCGTGCTCTCGAATAACCATGGGTGTCTATGGACGCTTTCACACGTCACAGCCACAATCACGTGTGAAAGCGTCTATAGACACCTACGGTTATTTGAGAGCACGGCGTCATGTCGTGGACGGCGCACGGCGAAAAGTCGATTAGTGTGAAACGAACTGCGTCCTTTGTATGATAGCTGTACCTAGGGCAGTTTGGATCTGTAACCAGATCTATTCTATAACGTTACTTAATACCTAACAGTACCCCTGTGCAAATGTGTGCTATTGTGGTTCTTACTTCTCTCGGAAAATATTTTTCTTTGAGGCTGATGTCTGGAGGGTGGGTTCGGTAGAGTAAGGGCTTTAGTGGTCTGTCTTGAAGAACTTGCTTTGTGATCTAGTTATTAGTGTGTTTTTGTGTGGATGTATTGTTTGGTACAGGTGGTAGATTGTCGCACCAGTGGCGATTCTAGGACTATGAATGTGGGAGGGCCAGCTAAAAAACTGGGGGGGTTATGGCCCTCATGTCGCACATGTTAGAATTGGATATTACGAAAGTGAAAAGAACACAGTTCTAAGCTACAACCCTCATCTTTACTCATCCATCTCAATACATCACACAAGCACAGCCACCTGAACGTAAAAGCTTGTACCGGTGAAGAAATGCAAAGAGTATCTTCTAGGCATTTGAGCTCAAGTTTTGTACGTTACATGCAAACCAAGAGTCAAGAATATAGTTGAAAGAATGGACCTGATGATAAGAGAAGCAAAGAGGGGATAAGTATAATTAATGCAAAATGAATGAACAAAATATAAAGATACATAAAAAAAAAACAATGGGACCTTACGGGGAGGAGTATTGGAAGGAGTTGGTGATATTCAACTTCTCCGTCAAAATGGCGCACGACATTTATTGTTACATAAAACGTCGAGCGATTTTATCTAGTAGAGGGTTTTAATCATTAGACAAGAATAAAATCGTCTTGTATCAATTACAACACATTCTAAACAGTGTTCCACCGTCTCCCAAAATGTTGCGAGTGAGAGTGAAGGAAAACAAGAGAATGGTGGTATGGTGGGATACATATGCAAAGAACGTGCAAAGAATATGTGCAAAAGATACAGGAATGTTCGACTGGACGAGGCAAGCTGGGAATTAGGCTTAAAAATACTAGGAAAATACGATAACATGGTGTTTAGTACGAAGGAAAACAAGTTTTTCTTTGAGAAAGATGATGACGACAGAATTAAGAAATTCAATGGATAGGTCTTACACAGGATGTAAGAGAGAAAACAAATTTCTGAATCAAATTCTGAAATTGTGGGCAAGGAGAAACATATAGCGGGAATACAGTGTACGAGAATTACAATAGTAAAGTATGACGACTTTAATCCACTGTAATCTGTTACGATGTTGAAGTGTTGGGGGCGCGGTAAAAAGTGTGGTAAGAGATGGAAGGATTACAGGGAAAATAAACGCTGTTCATGTGTTGAAAAAACACGAACGCTATATACACAAGTTGTGAGGGAGATTATTTCATGATGAAATGCTGCAGGTTCTTCAAGAAAAGATGTAGGATGGACGGGGCTGGGTGGGAAGGAAGTCTTGAGAGATTAAGAAAGAGCATTAACCTCTTCGGCACAATGCAGATTTCGCTCGGCTTAACGTAGAACCTCGAGCTAACAGGACTCATTTGATCTCAGTTAACGTCTTTGCTATAATGATGCCGCTAGTGATTTCGGCACACACGAATTTAATCAGCTTATTTTAGGACAGTGGGCTGATTGGTACCAACGCACAAATCAGAGGTACAATTGGGATCACACCTCTGAATACTATAGTGGTGTATAGATAATAAGATTCGGTTAAACGTCGCGAACTCCTGCTATCAGGAACCTAGGACGGTGCCCTTTCTAGCGTGGAATTTAATGAACCATGCCCTTGGTCTAACTCATTGGTGGCAGGATTTGGACTGCCGTCACTTCGATTTCCGCCGCAAGTAGCGACGCTCGTACACGCTCGGCTAGCGAGCATTCAATACTTTATACATATACTGTATATATATATATATATATAATATATATATATATATATATATATATATATGATATATATCTTTATCTATATATCTTTATCTATATATCTTTATCTATATATCTTTATATCTATATATCTTTATCTATATATCTTTATCTATATCTTTATCTATATATACATACATACTGTATATATATATATACATACGCTATTCTTACACCAAGTTATAATACATCAGTCACTGTGTTACATATAAATGAAGGAAACTGATATTTTAGAGTTTACCGACCAGTCACTTGGCATTCTTTTATAAATGGAGACTAATCTTCATTAAAAAAAGACAACTGAATGCTTTAAAATTCAAACTATCCCTCCATTCTGCCTCTCTCCAGTCTCCTTTTTATAATTTCTTCGACTCCGTCTCTTTGGTGCCATAATGCCCCAAAGAGAAAGAGCTGTTTACTACTATTCTTGCTAGTTGGTGACAATGAATACCACACAGACAACGGACCAAAGTCTCCTTCCAGAGTGGACTTTACATACATTTCTCAAAAAAAAGTGTTGCACAGGATGTACTAGTATAGATTTATTTCTATGTCATCGCTTGCTTGGAAAATGTGAACAGTCACCGGCATTCAGCTCTCCGTATAGGAAAGAATAGAAGGAAGACAGTCGAAGTTGACAAGACCTGGGACACCGTCCAGTGACCGAGTGCCGGACCCTTGGGGCTCCGCCTCCGGATGAATGCGAGTGTGTTGAAGGGATCTCAATATGAGCGGCGGGGAGATGATTCCCTCCGACAACCGTCTCGAAGGACGACCATATTCAGGTCCCCCATCGTTGATCACTACGCCTTTGTTATTTGTTAAAAGTGGGACATCGGCGGAACCAGTCTTGGAATTTACTCCAATTAATTCAAGAAAAAAAAAATGTACTGATATTTCTTAAATCACCCATCACTATAACCTAAAAAGGTGAAGCGATGCAAGATGCTTTTCGAGATAAAGGAATGAAGGACATGAAGGCTCCAGACGTGGAGGTACGACTGAGGGACATTGCGATAGTTTGCCAACACAACAAACACGTCACATTTATACTACGAGGACAATATTCTGTGTGTGCCATAGTACTGAATAGTAAAATAAATCAACAGCGAAAACGACATCTTTTCATCCGTTCAGCCGAAGCCCGCAAAGTGAGATGGCTAGGCATGGAAGAGGGAAACTTGTCCCCTTTTCACCACTCTCATAATTAGCTTCTCTTTCATATCTCCCCACAACAACAATAATTGCCAACAATGCCTAAAGGTAAAAATAATTTTCTGCTAATTCATAACGATATTCGGTGGATGCAATGTTTAGAACAGCTTTCTAGGACACTTGAAATCATACCGACACCTAGGGCTTCTTCTTCAACAGTCAACAAGTTAACGTATCAATACTTACAAATACGATGGAATTAAATAAATTTCTAGCAAGCCACACTTCCCACAAAATACAAGTTACTAAGCAATAACACGTGGACTTTTAGTATTTTGTTCCCAAATTAGAGTCTCTACAGGCTTGTTGCCCTATGGGGATTTCGACAACCTCACTCCAACCCCGAGGGACGCAACTGCGTTTCTAGGATCAAGAAACTCTTATCTAGATTATACTAATGCAGACAAGAGTTTGTTTCATATGATTCTAAGCACTGTACAAATACACTTTTCATTACTAAGTGCATATTTCGTGCAACAATTGTTTAACAATAAATATTATTACATTTAGAAATATATCTGCATAACTAAACTCAATGGGTTTATAGTCATTTGTATGCATTAGTACTATCATGATGCTTCAATACAATCAAGTCCTCTTGATTCGAGATGTTATTTACTTCCACATACATGCATCTTTATGCCTCACAGTAATCCACAAACGAGTAAATCATATCATACCGAGCTTGCGTGAATGAACACTATCGACTTGCACATGTCGGGGCTGTTCAAACTGTCCTTGTCCGAGAGCACTGCACCGAGGCCGATTTCCACTAATTTCTGAGTCAGGTCTCGACTAGCAATGAATTTCCGGTAGACCAGCGTGTTCAAAAGTTCAGAATCTATAGCACTTTCTGTCCGTTCACTTTCCTCACTTTCGACCTGTCTTTCGTCCACCAACACCCAAGAAGATTCGTCAATCGGACTTGGTGGTCGTTGGACAACGGGGTCTTCTGCGGATGTGTCCTCTTCCTCTTTGTCTTTGGGAAGGTCTTGGGAAGTCTCGGTGGAGTCCTCGGGTGAGGTTTCTTGTTCAGCGTCTTCCTTCTCCTCCTCCTCCTCTTGACAGTCTTCGACCAAGCTCTCGTCATCTCCCAGTTCGATGTCTTCGTGCATGCTCTCGCCCAATTCGGAGGGATGCTCGTCGTCCGGAAGTGACGTCAGTGAAGACTGGAGGGCCGACGAGTTGGTTGACAGTTTCTTTTCTTCGGTGGAAGCCTCGGCGATCTCCTGTTTCAGTAGGTCGAGGTCCTCATGTCCCTCCATGTGTAGCTGAGGACCTTCGCCGGCCTCATGACTACTACTAGATGAAGAAGTCTCCATTGTTTGTCTGAAAGAAGGAAATACGAATTACTTAAATTAAGAAAATGAACCTTGTTTTATACAAAGAAATAAATGATCTTAGACATCTTATGCCTACATTGCAAGATAGGACAACAGAACAACTTTCTGCATTATCGTTTTTTTTATTTGTTTGTAGTTGGTGGCGTCAAACTTATAATCTTTTTTTGAGAGCACAGTGGTAATATTACTAATATAACCTCCCTTGCCCGGTGCTCGCCCAACAGCCGGAGCAGTTTGCGTCTATTAATTATTTATCTATATATAAAACTCTGCGGTGTCCGTCACTCCCTCGTCAGAGAAAATTGTACATTGTTACGGGTGACTTTAAGTTTGCATCGCAACATGTATATATTGCATATCTAATTTCCGTTACATCCTAGATAACTTCCCATTTAATCAGTATAAGCAGTAAACGGTTGCCATCCACCCGGGATGAACAGCTTTCGCAGTTTTATAAATGAGCAGCTCTGCCACTAGCATCCCTGGTACATCCAACAACTCGATAACATCCATCAAGCTCGAACTGTTCTTTTCCTTTCTTGTTACACGATAAACCAGGATCTATTTCTATAGTATTCATCTGGCTCCTACATTACACCAAAGTCGCCTGAACATATATAAAAATTTACCGGTCCTAGTTACAGACCTCCACAAGGAAAGAGTGGTATCAATTTGGACCGGTTTTATCGGAGAGAACAACCCAAGATCCCGAAAAGTCTCTGGAAAAAACAACAACGCTATGACACAGTTTCAGGGACCATATGACGTGATAACTTCGGTTGCAAGTACGTCCGTCCCAGACGATGTCAAACACCTTCTGCAGACTCCCCATGCTGATCTGAGTACTGCCTTCTTGGTTCCCATTGTATCTACATCGTTCATCGTAAGAATATTGTTCTTAAGGCAAGACTGTTTCATCTCCAGATGTAAACATCTATCCTGGCTATCTTTCCACTTAACATGCAGTGATTAGAATAAAATAGTTAAGATAAACAAAGACACACTAAACACTCATTCAAAGTAGGAAAACCACAAACAAGGGACATGAGGAACTCAATTTGAATAAACTTGCGCATCCAGTAACAAATTCTGCTTATTGGCTCAAATTACAATGTGACCAACGTCACTTCAGCTATTTTCATGGTCAAACTTTCTTCGGTAAGAACACAAACTCTTACATCATACACACGTTTAAACCTTTCAGTTTATACACAATATATACACTATTCACATTTATATTTACATTTATATTTACATCTATATTTGATCGAAGGAATGTGGGAGGAGACAGGGCGATCCCTCATTTCAAAGGCGCTGAGATGGGAGCGGTGGTCAGTGATTCGACGCTACTATTAAGTTATATTGAGGGACGGGCTTTTGGTGAGTACATATGTATATGTATACATACAGATGTATACATATGTGCATACATACATACACACACACACACACACACACACACACACACACACACACATACACATACACACACACACACACACAATATATATATATATATATATATATATATATATATATATATATATATATATACATATATATATATACATATATATATATACATATATATATATATATATATATATATATATATACATGTGTGTGTGTGTGTGTGTGTGTTTACCTAGTTGTATCTTATGGGAAGGGGAGCTACGCTCATGGTGTCTCGTCTTTGTATCTCGCAGTATCTAGTGTGTATATATGTATGTATGTATGTATGTATGTATGTATGTATGTGTGTGTGTGCGTGTGTATATGTTTGCGTGTATGTGTGGGTGATTAATATTGCAATTATCGTCGTTAACAATAAGGGTGTCCATCTTTTAATACAAACTAATGATTTTTGAATACGTGAACAGCAATTTTATTGTTCTAAACCCACAGACTAATTTTAATTCTTCCCTTAGGTTGTACAACCACATCCGACCAGCCCTACTTTCGGGGGTTTGACTGGGACAAAAAACAAAAGCAAAAACACAAACAGATAAAACACAAAAACACACGCACGCATATATATATATATATATATATATATATATATATATATATATATATATATACATATACATATATATATATATGGAAAATTATAATAGAAAAATAAGCTACGCCCAGCTATGTATTTGCAAAAGTGCGAGAGCTTTGTATCCGAAGGAACCTTGTAATACTTACATTATGAATTTCTCTTCATAACCTTTTGCAGCCTTGGCAATTAGGCTTCTACGATTCTTACAGTAATCTTGTATTCCAATTGCTAGCGTAACAAATGAGATGTTTGAATAATATATCTGGAACTGATTACGTTGTTTCTTCCAGGCTTCTCCAATACATTGTTCAGACATATTACCAACTTTCTTTTCGGAGGATAAAAGCGAACTAATCTGGTTCAGATCTTAAAACTTTGCGAGCGCTATACCTTCGTCCAAAGGAAAGAGCGAAGAAGCATAAAACGGTCATCATTTTCGTACTATTTATATTTCATTTCTACTTTCTTGAAAATGGGGTTGAAATATGGCGAGGCCTCTCACTGTAGTCCGTTATATATATCCACGGTCAACACAATTAAGTGACCTCATCATCCGAATGGTTTTTCACGATAATCTATTGTGACTCAGCCATCCATCCACACGACCCTACATGACCTGCATTAAAAATCCTAATCTCTTTTTTTTAACCGTTTAAGTACTGTATATGTAAAATTAACGTCTTTTCTCCGTTTTTCTACGAGTTTCATCTAACGTTATTTCATACTATATACACAATTAAACACAGAAGTATGCAAAAGACTACAGGCAATAATCGGACACTATCCTTGCAAGGATGTTTGCTTTACTTAGACAAACATACAGACACAGACACACAGACACACACACATATATTGTCACATATGAAGAAACTGTCTGTTGTTCCCCCAAAAAACAGAAATAAAGGAGCCTATTTTGTAGTAGAGAACGAATGAAAACCCATTTATCATGAATGCAAGGGAATACAGTGTCGAAGATTTCTTTTCCCTCCCAAGTGTACCTATATCACCAGATATTCCTGTCGAGACACCTTAACTTCTTAGGCCACTTAGCTGTCATGTGACTTTCGAGTCAAACCGTCACTATAAATACAGATGAAAAACTTCAGAGAACTCTTTATTCTCAACACATACGCAGATACTTGTAGGACAACCTTGCCCACAGTTCTATTCCAGTTAACGCAAAGTGATTTCCTTCAACTGAGGAGAGACCCCGGGCATTAATGGGTTAAAAGTCAAGAAGTCTTGGTCTTACTTCAACATCTGGTCCAACTTAACGGAAATTATATTCTCAGACGCTACTGAGCTGTTGGGCAGTAGAGGTCGAATCTTTCTTTACTTCTATTGCTTCTTTCTTCCGTGTATTCTTCAACACAGTGAAATGACATATCTTACGTTGTTAATTTCACCAAATCTCAGCTAAAAAAGTTCAAAGAGACTCCAATGCTTGGGATCTTCTATTACAGAGCCCATCAACGACACAAGAGTACTGTATTATGAACAATGTACACCTGCAAACCTCCAAGCTTGACAAACAAACCATCTGAATCAAAATACATACTTCGTTTTTGGATACCTAATATATTTCTGTATACTGCAAGTTACCCCCGATTAAAATGATCTTTTACAAATAAAACTGTATTAATGAACAATGTAAAAAAATAGATTTGGATGGCTCTGACATCATTGCTGAAGTTTGGGGCGCCCACTTTTGTTCAATAGATCTTGTTGACGAAGCCGATGTTGGCACCTAATAGGGTTAGGACCCTATCCTGTTGCCAGTACCTACAGCTCGGTACATTATCAGGTGTATATGAAGTTCTAAGAATATGAGAAGTAAGGCCACAACAGCCCCAGAACCTGACGATCTGTCAGATGCAGCCCAGCCTCAATTCAGTGTGGCTTCCTCGTGAGAACGTGAGAGATCACGAGACTCCACCGAGAGCTCCTTGGAACCTGAGGGCGCTCCAGAGTGTCTAACAAACGATGCAGTCCTCAGCTTCACAGGGAAATGACCATTCCCGTTCTCTTTCCTGTAGATTCGTATTCATCAACGTCTAAACCGTTCCGGTCCATTACTTCCACTCCATCCCCAACTCAAATCTAATCCGTTTTCTTCGTTATTGTGATTTGTTACGATCCCGTTAGGGGTGGCAGTTCTTTTCCTCCGCTCCCACTTTTTCTACGACCTAACTATATGCACAAACACATACGCACGCACGCACACCCACCCACCCCCACACACACACGCACAATACACACACAGAGACGCACGCACGTGTGTGTGTGTGTGTGTGTGTGTGTGTGTGTGTGTGTGTGTGTGTGTGTGTGTGTGTGTGTGTGTGTGTGTGTGTGTGTGTGTGTGTGTGTGTGTGTGTGTGTGTGTGTGTGTGTGTGTGTGTGTGTGTGTGTGTGTGTGTGTGTGTGTGTGTGTGTACTGGATGGTACAGTTTAGTCTGTTCACGGTTTTGGTAAGGACATTTTTTGTATATATATTTTTTGCTCATACCAAGTGATTTTGTACAGTTTAGGGATTTAACTTAGACAAAAATAAAATTTTAATAATATTATCAAGCCCATTGAACCAAAATCACTCTTAAGGGAGAAGTCAGATGTTATTCAGCTGTGGGATAGTCCATAGATAAAATAAACCCCAAATAATTTCTATCGGTTTGCTGGCTTAAGGCTCTCGCTAGCCCACTCAAAAAGCCCAAAAATCTTTTCAGCCTATTCATTTTAGCCCACTTACGAAGCCCATTTAAAATAAGCTCACAATCGCTTTTCAGTGACCTAGAGGCTTTTCAGTGCGCTGAAGACCTTCTCAATTACCCTTTCTCGTAAAATTTAGCCCATTCTTTTGAAGCCTATTTAAGAAGCCAGTTCAAAGAGGCTCATAGGCGCTTTTCAGTGCGCAGAAGGCCTTATCAGTCCCTTGAAGGTATTTTCAATTACCTTTTTTCGTAAAAGTTAGCTTCATTTAAAGTTCATTTGCAAAGCTCATTTCAGAGAAGCCTATAAACGCTTTTCAGTGCAATGAAGGTCTTTTCTGTGACCTTTTCTCGAAAACCTTAGCCCGTACATATAAAGCTCACATGCGAAGTCCTTTTCAATAGCCTTTTCAATTGCCCGTATACGCAGCCCTCTTCAAAAAGTTCATAAGGTCTTTTTAGTGACCTTTTTCGAGAAGGAACTTCACTATTCATAGAGTACCGGAGGAATCTTACAAGGCGCCAGCCACGAAAGGAACCCTAGCAGCTCTTCAGGGAGGCAAGGGGAAGATGGCCGACATCGCAGCCGGCTTGCGGATAACCGAAATCCCTCTCGAAACAGCCGAAGCTCCTGTCCGTTTCGTTACCTTGATGGAGTCTTACTGGACCTTCCGACCGGCGAAGTCTTGGTTTTTCCTAACATGGATGCCCAGACCATGTTGTCTCAGGGACTGGACTCTTTGCCCTTAAGAGTCAAAATCAGGGAGCCCTGTTTCCATAGGTCCCTTGATGGCTGCCCTAGCCATTTCTTCCATGGGACTTGACTCTTTGCCCTTAAGAGTCAAAATCAGGGAGCCCTGTTTCCATAGGTCCCTTGATGGCTGCCCTAGCCATTTCTTCCATGGGACTTGACTCTTTGCCCTTAAGAGTCAAAATCAGGGAGCCCTGTTTCCATAGGTCCCTTGATGGCTGCCCAAGCCATTTCTTCCATGGGACTTGTCTCTTTGCCCTTAAGAGTCAAAATCAGGGAGCCCTGTTTCCATAGGTCTCTTGATGGCTGCCTAAGTCATTTCTTCCAAGGGACTTGACTCTGCCCGTAAGAGTCAAAATCGAGGAGCTGCCTAAGCCATTGGGACTTTCTTGGGCTTCTGAGCCCTTGAAGGGACGCTCCCTTCTTTGGCGTTCCCGTTTGCCCTCACGAGGGATCGGCCTTGAAAGATCTGCTTTGTCCAACTACTTTGGTCTTCCGCAGGGCAGGGCAACTCCCAGGCAGAAGCTTCTTCACGACACACACCTAGTTATGGACCAAAAGGTCTCCTGTCGGCATGCTCCGCCTCCACGTTGATCTTATAGCAAAAAATAACAATAGCATAGTAATGGTAATAGTAATAAAAGTAAAGATATAGTAGTAGTAGTAGTAATAGTGGTGGTAGTAGTAGTAGTAGCTACCCGTCCATCTGAGTCTATTCTATCGCCTAACTCACAAGTATTCCTTGTCCATTTCGCAAAGCGATTTCATTTAGCTAAGCGAAATCTTACACACTTGCACTCGATTTATACAACTAAATTTCTTTCAACTCAAATTTATTTCATTACTATGGTGCAACACAGAAAGTCACAACGCTGACAACTGATATTGCACCTAGACTAAGGAATCTTTCATCCTTTTTCCAAAATTCAACGTCGTCTTCAGTCCCCGGTCGACAATTCAGATCCTATTTCAATTTATCCGTGGCGTAGAAACTACATTTCCTGTATGTGTAACTGCCCCTTAGAATTCTTCTCCAACGTCCCTCTCCCTCTCCCTCCCCCTCCTCCTCCCCACCACCACCACTACCGTCGCTTTCACATCTTTTCCGTCCAATTCCACCTTCCTTCTTCTGGGGTCTGGTCCGAGATCCACGCTTCGTGCCAAAAACTCTAAGGTTCACTCTCCTTCACATCTTGGTTTAATTTCTCTCACCCTCCACTTAATAGACGACATCATATTTACCGTTGTTGTAAGACCGACGTCAATGGGTCTGCCTCACACGGACTACTTTTTCCTTCCTCTCAAGGCTCGGGAGGGAAATAAGACAGGATGAAGAGATCCGCGTTCCACATTTGCGATTCAATTAACCGGATGAATGTTTGCTTCCTCGGAATATTTCAAAAGTGACTGAAACGACCTACACACACGCGCGCGCGCGCGCACACACATACACACACACACACACACACACACACACGCACACACACACACACTACACGGCTCGACGGCACAGTGGTTGCGTTCGTAACCGTTATTCCAGCGGCCCAGGTTCGAATCCCGCCCAGGGCTGAAATACTTTTAGTATCGTTGCGCTGCGAGCAGTTACTCCAACTCTCGTGGGCGGGGAGTTGTGTGTGTGTGTGTGTGTGTGTGTGTGTGTGTGTGTGTGTGTGTGTGTGTGTGTGTGTGTGTGTGTGTGCAAAGTCACATTGTTACCCATAGATCGATTACATATGAGCTCTGAGCTCTCATTCGGGAGGGTAATAGCTGTCAATCACGAATCTAGCACGCGATCCAAGACCATGGTGAATTAAACACACACACACACACACACACACACACACACACACACACACACACACACACACACACACACACACACACACACACACACACACACACACACACTCGGTGGCGCGGTTTGTAGAGTCTCAGATTGTCAGTACGGAGGTATTGGCGATACCTGGTTCGAATCCTGCCCAGGGCTGAAATTATTTCAGTACCGCTGCGCTTCGAGTCGTTACTCCAACTCTCGTGGGCGGGGAGTTGGGTGTGTGTGTGCGTGTAAGGTCATAGCATTACCCATAGATCGGACATACGAGCTCTGAGCTCTCTTCCGGGAGGGAAATAGCTGTCGATCACGAGTCCAACACGTGATCCAAAGACCAAGGTGAAACACACACACACACACACACACACACACACACACACACACACACACACACACACACACACACACACACACACTTGAGTTTTATGTTGAAGGTGACCACGGGATGGGGTTGGGTGAGGGGAAAGGGAGATGCTTGGCGGCCAAAGGGCATATGTAATGTCACCTCAGGGCACCCGATGTAGTTAAGACATGTTATACACCCCTGCTCCCCGTGCCGGACCAGCACGCCAAACAAAGACCACGATACTGCCCTAATTGAAGTACAAGAGTGTATTATACGCGAGGACTACGGCCTGCCCGTCCTTCTTTCCTTCCTTCACTCCTACAGCTTCTGCTGTTGAAGCTGCTGCTGCTGCTGGCCGGCCACTACCGGTCATGCGAGTTGCTCGGCCGGGTCCGGCAGACGGCGTCTCAGGGGGTTTGAGCTGAATGGTGTGTAATTTGAGTGCCATACAGTTTTAATGAGGCGCTCTTGTGCGTCCAACCTTCAAAATGCAACGAGGTAAGCAAGCACGATCTCATTCAAACTAAAAATTCAGCTGCCTTTCATTAGGTATAAAAGTCTTACATTGAGGCGGGGGGAAGTTTTCCTGGCCCTTATGCCCACCGTATATTGAGGCCATGTTTGAGAATCATTCGGAGCCAAGAGTAAAGCATTTTGGTGCAGGAGCTACCGAGGGAAGGAAGCGAGTTCTTACAGGGAGTTGGCGAGTAGAGTTTACCCTGGGGCTGCTACGCTCGTAATGGACACTGTCCGGCAGCAGCACAAATCCTCAAGTCAAGTTTGCCAGACCACTGCAGTACAATGCGAGATATACCCGCCAACTAATTGCCCGCCGCGGGGCCTAGAGTCGCGGCGGGGGGTGGGGGTAGTGGGGGGGAAGACCCCCAACAACGTCGGCCCAGACAAAGCTACGTCTTTTGTTTTCTTCAAGCAAGTAAGAGGTAGAAGGAGACGAAGAAGAAAAAAGAAGAAAAGACTTGGTCGACTGAGACCGGTAGGAGTTTTGACTCTGTGCCTCCCCCTCCCCCCCCCAGACTCACACACCCACGCCGCCGTTAAAAGTCAACAGTTATAAGAGTTACAAGGCAATGGGAAGTGTTTGTGTGTCGGGGGGTGGGGGTCAGGGTGGGGGGAAACCTTTCGGTTTCGTCTGGACACAAGTAACCGGCTGAGAAAATGTCCCTCACTCCTCCTCCTTCTACTCATTCTCCTCTTCCTGTTTCCTTTCATTGTAGAATTGGGAACATTTATATCCGGGCGTTCCAGGCTTTGTCATTCCGTCATCTCGGCTGCCCGTCCTTCTTTCAACCGTCACGCGAATTCGAACGTTACGCCGTCCGCCTCTTCCAACCGTTGTCGTCGCGCTGCGTAACGGTTTTAAAGGAGAGCAATCGAGGAGGGGCGTGGCACTTGCATAAACATGGACATAATAATTCAACGGCGGTGCCACACACGAGCACGGCTGACCATGCGGGGCAAGGCGGGGGTGAGGGAGGAGGGAGGTGGGCGGAAGCTACATTGCAGGAGAGGACCTAGCCAAGCAGAGATGGGCGTTGCTGGCCGGGGGTATATAGTCTGAGTTTGTGTGTGCCGGGGGCATCTAATGGAGGAATCAAGGAGGAAATTTGATAAGGAGGTTACCCTGTGTTTGGGGCTAAGCATTAGTTCTAAGCAAGGCGGAGTGCTGAGGGCAGTGAGAATCTGTTAGACATATCAGGGTTTTCGGGAAGCTGCAATGGCGCCGAGAAGAGAGTCTGATAGGATTAGAGGCGATGGGAAATGGGAAATGCGGCTTCTGTGGGTAGACACGATGATGTCGGTAGACACTATCTGAACATAAGACACACAAAACACAGGAGAAATACAACCCCCGCCCCCCACCAAAATAATAATCTTATCGAATTGTCAATATTGGCATTAAGACTCCTGTTGATTCGGTAAGGTTGGTATATATGAGTGGGATTCGTATTAGGTAAGAAAGTCATCGTAATAGATTATGTTAGTGTATAACAGTCACAGGTTTTGTGTCGAAGTATCTCTGCCTTGTTTCAGATTTCCCGGCATACCTCTTTGTTTATTAAAGAATTACAAGAATACTATTTTCTTCTCCTTTGGGGGAGGTAAGACATTTTCGAGGACATCTGAAGCAAAACTGCTTAGCTGCATTGGAAGAGAAGCCCTTCAAGTAAATTAGATACCAAACGAACGTACATAAGAGCTATGGACATATTTGGTAGTCACAAGCAGGACATACTCTGTAGGCAAAGAAGAGAAGTCATATATGGCAGAGGGAAGAACTGCCAGGTAACGTACTAACTGGAGGGAGTGCTTGGAGGGGAGAAAGGGTCATTGACAGAAGTATTGTCTGACGAAGAGGTGGAAAACTGTCAGCTATAAGACAGCACGCATGCTGCCAAAATCCATCAGTGAACAGAAATAATAAAATAAAACACGATAAAGTAAAATAAGATAAAATAAGATTAAATTGTGAACGCTTGAGATGGACCAGGTCTTGAAAACGGGTTAGCATCATAATATGAAATGTGTAACTGGGAGTCTGCTAGGACGAGGATACGTTTTTGAAGAAAAAATGTCTGAAAACTAAGTAATTCTCTGGTTATGCAGCTTCAATTACCCGAGGGAAAGGAAAGCTGACTGAGGACACGGTGCAGATACAAAGAAGGTGAAGGAGAAAGAGGTGGTGACGATGACGATGACGACGATGATGACGATGACGACGACGACGACGACGATGATGACTATGATGACGTTAATGACGACGTCAATGACAATGACGACAATGATGATGATGACGAAGACGAGACCGATGATAACTTTGATGACAACGATGACAATGACGGTGATGATGAAGGCGCTGACAACGACAATGTTAAAAAAAAATACAGAAAGACAACCGATACAAATATTCAGGATAAAGTACGAACAAAGGTTAAAATTAAATTTCGTTAACTTAAGTCTTCTACCTAACTCGACTTAAATGTTTGTCTGCCGCCAGGCGATTTTATTAATCTGGAGGAAAAAATCATCTCGACCAGCCCTCAGCCTACCCAACTCCTCTTTATTTTGCCTGCCGCCGAGCGATTTCATTCACCTGAAGGGAGGCCCCCCTACGAAGACAGAGGGTGAATTAGGTTCAGACAGGTTGCGTCAAGTCTGAACAGGTTGACAGAAAGTTACTGTCATCTTTGAACAGGTTGAAGGAAGGTTTTCCCCGAAAGCAAAGTCACTCAGCGCGTCTCCGCCAACCAATTACCGTCGACAAAACGAGTCCTCGACAGCACAAGAACTCATCTCCACGTCAATGAGAACAATCGTCGGACCGCATCGACCATTCCGTGGGTGCAAACCAACACCCATCTCTCAATCCATCCATACATATACAAGAAAAGGAAGAGAAAGGCTCACATCTTTTTATCAACGAGAGACAGAGAGACGGGGAAAGAGATGGCAGGGTAAGTGATAGTTCGAGAGGTGGTGCTGGCAAAGGCGTTGTCAGGGATAAAGGGGGACGGGTATTGGCAGGAAAGGCACAATGTGAACAAGACAGTAAGGTAATATAAGGTTGTCGGCGGAGTACGGGTGGCTGGGAGTGTAGACAAGAGAATCTCTGACAAATGTAACCTTATGTCATGAGTTCGCTGCGAGTAGGTAGGTGAGTACAGTTGGAACAGGTGAGATCCGCGTATCCTTGGTAACAACATCGCAGGTGTTCTTTTGCATGTAGAGGCATCCAAACCATCTCTTAGACAAGGGTGGGTGGGCCAGTGTGCTGTGGGTGAACACGAACGTGGGCAGAAGAGGTGTGGAGAGAAGAGATGTGGGTAGGAGAGATGTGGGCAAGAGAGATGTGGGGAGAAGTGTGGGCAGGAGAAATGTGGGCAAGAGAGGAGCGACGTGCGGGCAAGCGAGTGTGGGCAGGCGAAGAGGTGTGGGCACGCGAGGTGTAGGAAGGCGAGATGCTGGCAGGAGGCGCGGTCCAGCGGAGAACGTCCTTCGTTATATTGTACAGTCGTAGAACGGTTGACGATGTCCACTGGGATGCAGCTCAGCAAATACAACCAAGTCGACTTGACATCAGTCCCGCCAACTTTTGGGTCAACACAAACGTCCAGGAGAACCAGAGCAACGGTAAGGAAGCGTCAGGGGCGGCAAGGGGGGACGGTCAGCGGTAGGGGCGGCAAGTGAAGGTAGGGGGCAGGGGCAGGAAGTAGAACACTTCCTTAGTCTGTTCTCACTGCCTAAACGCGTACACGAACGTGCCAAGGTCACTCCAAGTTCTCCATAACAATCATCCGTCAATGAACACGGGGATGGGTGTAGCAGAGGCTCGGCAGACAGAGTAAGCAGCAATTGCGCATGCGCAAGCAAGCATGCAAGCAAGCGCGTGCGCGCGTTGCAAAGGCGGACGCAATTCACGGGCGCGTTCTCACTTCCTCCGTCTTCGAGTTATTTTTTGGTCGCACCTGCGAGGTTCTTTTGGGGCATAATAAGGAGAGTTGGAGTATTCAGGCCCATATTTACCCGAGGCACCAACGCGTACGCCTTTGCAGCCCTGCCAAAAATGCCAATAAGAAGGCGAAGAGACGGTGCCCTGCCCGTTCTGAATTCAACTCCCACACTTGAAACATTTTTGTCTCTCAAATTGCTTTAATACTTGAACAACATGTAATCTTTTATCTAGATGCTATTGCTGTAGTCCATTTGGAGCACAAAGGGAGTTGCAACAGTTTTTCCAACTTAAATCTACAAGAGCCGCACCGGTACAAAGAGAGCCGGGTCCAGTCGGAGAGCTGCTGGAAGGCCCGAGAAGTGGAGAGCCCGGACAAGGGTCCTCCAGCCCAGACTGGACAATTAGTTGCGCTGGCCCCTCTCACAGCTTTTCAATATATTCAAGGGCTGCCCTACCGACTACCCGCCACCACCACCTCCTCTTCCACCACCATCACCATCACCACTACCACCGTTACTGCCTCTGCGCAGTTCCTTTTTCTTGGTGTGGTGAAGTTGGTGGTGGTGAGTGTGATGGTGATGGGGGCGTCGGTCGTAGAAGCGGCGTTGAGGCTCTAGTAGGAATCATTACAGTGTGGTGGTTCTGCGCAGGGGCCCTCCACCCTTCTGCGAACTGCCACAGCTCAAGCCGGCACCCCCGGGAGGAGGAAGAGGAGGAGGAAGAGTGAGGGGGTGGGGTGGAGGTCCAGACGAACGGACGCAGACAGCGTCTTGCGCCGGCCGCCGCTGGCCAAACGCAGACCAACGGTTTTATACTAAATTTACAAATCCGATACGCTTACACAAAGGATATCATTGCACACGCACGGTGCGGGCAGGAAAGAGTACACATGCACGTAGTAACACTTACGCACGAACGCACACATACAGCACGCGTTTACTCAAAGGGGGACCTTTCTCAAGGACTATCTTGAGGTCGTCCTTTTATTCTTTGGAATGATGATTAAGAAAGACCATGGCACTGGCGGGGGGGGGGGACCCTGCGTTTGAAGACGGTGGCCATATTTCTTCCATTTTCTCTGTACAAATGGCTTCCTGGATGCGGCTGAGAGGAATATTAAAGTACTTATCAAATAAACGAATTTTCATCTGCATCAATGACACATGGATAATGAGAAGCTTTGTATATATTTTTTCTGAGAATACTTTTCGTATAAACTGCGTCATCGTGTTTTTTTATACCAAGAGTGTCTAGCGCTACCCTATTCTTCATGATGAAACTCGTGTGTTGGAAAATATCATTGAGCAAAAAAAATAAATAAATAAATAAGGCGGAGATCGACCGACTTATAATTCTGTTTTGATTTCTAGAAAACGCATTTACATAATTTTCTTTACTTGTAACAAACGCGAGGTAACAAACCATTTCAAATATTATTCATCTTTTTCTCATTTTCTCCACGCATGAATATTTCTTTTCATGTTCACGATAAAGTTCGTTTCATGAACATGATCATCTAAGAAGCTTAAAGTTAAATTCGTTTAGGGATCTGTTTGTATCAAAAACGAAAAAAGATGGGAAAAATAAGGAGAAGAAACAGAGGGAGATCACGGTATGTCAAAAAACGTGCAGGTGAAGAAAGTGGGAAAACAACATGACGTCATGTCGCTTTACAAGCCCAGCCTACCGAAAACAAATTTTCAAGAAATTACGCCCGACTGCAAGAAGTCCGTTCCATTACCACTGAAACTGACGACCCAATTGAAATTTAACATTTCCTTGTACAAACAATTAAACTTAATAAAAACGGGGAGCAGTTTTTTTGCTGGCAGAATTGGCTGAAAAGATAATTAAAAACCTAAATAAAGTGGAGGTCAGATTGGCTCCCGTTTCTAGCATCCATCTTTGGCCTGTTGCAACAAATTTCTTCTGGTCATACGCGTAGACGATATTTTAATCGGAAAGAGGATGACAAAACAAGTATAAACATACAAAAAAGGGATTCAGGATTAAGTGATTTTTTTCGAGACTGAGTTGGATTTTCGATCAATAAAATGCAAGAAAAAATAAATAAACTACTGGAAGCTTAGGATGGAAAAAATATAATCTATTGCCATCTTGAAATGCAACAATGCACTCAAATTTGGCATTGTGATCGTCAAGATAGTAAAATTTGACAAAACCATCAAAACGATTGCATGGCCAAACTGCTTCCGAAATACTGCCTCTTTGAAACAAACATCGAGTAAAAGATTTATTTTTTGTGACCGACATGTTTGTCAAACATCGTCAGATTAACAATGCATTATTAAGTTCAAAAGGTTAGAATAACTCATACTAGCAGCCAAGTCTTGGTTCTTTATTTGACCACGATAATGTGCAGGAACTAGATCGAGGATCTAGTTCGAGGGGTGGGGAACCCAGAGCTCACTTTAAAACAAATAATTAATAAACCTCCAACTTCTTTTGTATGACCATTGGTAACCGCATGCTGTGCTGGTTGGTGGATTGGGACCTTATATGAGGTGAGGGGAGGGGGGGGTACCCTACTCGTATGCAGCCCTATAATTCTACTCTGTTGGTACAAGAGAAATTTTTGTATCAAAGATTTGGGAGATTTTGGCACACCCCTGTGTTTGATCCCCGTGACCAAAAGTTACGAAAAACAGTTGCAAAGCAGATGCAAACAGCTGCTTGTGAGCTGAAAGGGGGTGCAAACAGCGAAAACAGTTAAGAATCATAGACTTGATATTAATTGCATGAGCTCATGATTCTGAGAAACAAGTTAGATTGGGGTTAGACTTCATATATTTATCTAAGGCGTTTTATATTTTCTAATGTATCCATTTCAATACGTTCACTCTCCACACATTTCAATACGACACTCTTCACACATTTTCTTCTGGCTATCAATAGATGATTTTATTCAGCTAATGACCGCTCCTCATGCCGAAGAAGTCGAATTTTTTTTTTTAGCCAACTTCTTGGCTGCAATAACGTTTTCGTAAATTTTGTTTTGGCTATGACCCAGTGGCGACACGGAGATATATTGACGGTCAAGGCAAATAACGAGATTTATTTTTCTTTTATAAAACCACGTGAAAATCCCAAATGTAATTAATATAACAATATAAAAAGCCTACACAACTACGAAAAAAATATAAACAGTAAATATAAAATTGCTACTAGAGAAAGGAAACACTATAAAAGAAATGCAATTTTCGTTACACAACGCAGGTATTTAAAGAAATATAAATAAATGAAAATAACATGAAATAATGTTAAGAAATAATGTTAAACGAGTGACGTCAGTGAACGAGTTTGGAGCCAGGCATCAATGAACGAGTAGTGAACAAGTTGAACGGTTTCACACGAGTACGAGTTACGTTAATGTTGACTCAGTGACGACGAGCGAGAAGAATTAACGCGCGAACGTGATGATGTCCACGTCAGACTGACATCAAAGCGTCGAGGAGGATTTTTGAAAGGACGACGACGACGGATCCAACCGACTACGCTGGACGCGGGCGCACGCACACACACACACAAAGACTCTAATCCATTTCGTTAACGACGTCAAGGAAGTCTTCTTCTGCACCTGTCCAAACGAAGCACTGGGTAGACAGACACACAAAGAGAGACGGAGAGGTGGACAGATTGAGGCAAAGAGAGAGAAAGAGGCAGATAGATAGAAAGAGGTAGAGAGAGAGGTAGACAGGCAGAGAGGAAGAGAGAGAGAGAGAGAGAGAGAGAGAGAGAGAGAGAGAGAGAGAGAGAGAGAGAGAGAGAGAGAGAGAGAGAGAGATAGATAGATAGAGAGAGAGAGAGAGAGAGAGAGAGAGAGAGAGAGAGAGAGAGAGAGAGAGAGAGAGAGAGAGAGAGAGAGAGAGGGGGGGCAGAGAGAGAGATAGATAGATAGAGAGAGAGAGAGAGAGAGAGAGAGAGAGAGAGAGAGAGAGGGGCACAGAGAGATAGAGAGGCATAGAGAGAGAGAGATACTGAGAAAGAGGCAGAGAGAGACAGAGAGATACAGAGAAAGAGGTACAGAGATAGACAGAGGAAGATGTTTGTTATCCAACTCTCATCTACTTCCGCCATTTCTAACCTACATATACATATGATCTATATAGAACTGATAACTTCCTCCTCCAGCTAACCCGTGCCAAAGAAACAGACCACCAATATAGCACAACCAATAATTACCCTACCTTCCTTCTCGGAGACATCTATGGAAGGGCTTGAGGACTGTTGCCAGTCATTGAGGGGTCTCCGGTTTCTAATGAGATGGACATGAACCTACTATATATATATATATGTATATATATACATATATATACATTATATATATATATGTATATATACATATATGTATATATATAAATATATGTATATGTGCATATATACTTATATGTACACACACAAACACGCACACACACACACACACACACACACACACACACACACACACACACACACACACACACACACAAAGGCTGCATCGTTCCCTAGAGAATAGGTCAGTCCTGCAGAGGAGCATTAATACTGACGTCACAACTCACATGACACATTTCATATATTCTTGTTCTTGATGCCATAAGATTTGACTCAAATGATAAGAGGAACTTTGAAGAAAACTGTTTTCCATCGAACAAGATCCCGTTTTCTTCCGAAGGTATCCTTTAGAAAAATAAAATCAGGAGCTTGTCTCAAACCAAATCTTTGTTGAAGGTGTTTACATGTGTAGCTGCTCGTCGGAGCGCTAATAGCTAAACTTCTCTTCACGAAAGAAGACCAATTAAAATTCTTGCAACAATGACGCCACACAGTGACTTTGCAACTTCCCCAAGAGTGTTATTATCCTCTAAACAAAAATCCCAAACACAACACAGTTTCATCATACCTTGTTAGATCACAATATCAAGTCTTGTCCCAGTTTCCCAAAACATTTCGCTCGAGTAATTCGACACTTTCACACTCCTCATTGAACCTTTAAGAAATTAGGGATAAAAATCTAACACTTAATTGTTCAATTCTGTATGTCAAATCTGGGCGAGGTTCCTTTATGCAACACTGAATATGGAGTCTAGGTATTGCAGACTGCACTTCCAGCAGAGACCACCGCAAATAACACAGTTCCATATGATTAGATTAGACAAACACTTGTAAGACATGATGTAACGGTTCTTTACCTTCCTCCTTTCCTCCCTACCCCACTTTCTCACTCACTTTCTCTCTCTCTCTCTCTCTTTCTTTCTGTGTGTGTATGTGTGTGATTCCCCATGGTCTTGGATCACGTGCTGGACTCGTGATCGACAGCTATTACCCTCCTAGTAGAGAGCTCAGAGGTCATATATGACCGATCTCTGGGTAATGCTGTGACCTTACACGCGCACGCGCACACACACACACACACACACACACACACACACACACAAAACTCCCCGCCCACGAGAGCTGGAGTAACGACTCGCAGCGCAACGGCACTGAAATTATTTCAGCCCTGGGCAGAATTCGAAGCCGGACCGCCGTAGTGGCAGCCGGGAACTTTACCACTGCGCTACGAATCGTGTATGCGCGCGCGCACGTGTGTATGTGTTTATGTGTACGTGTGTGTTTTCTGGATTTTTTATGCAGGAAAGGGTCTCCTACTATTCTTTAGATAAAATGTGACAACCTAAACATACACTTACACACATACACACACACACACACACACACACACACACACACACACACACACACACACACACACGTTTATATATATATATGTATATTATATATATGTATATTATATATATATATATATATATATATATATACATATATATATATACATATGCAAAGAAATCACAAAACACACGTGATAAACTATTTTTGCAGAAACCACCGGAAAATTGAAAAAACAGATACCGAACGTTTTCGTCTATTTAGACATTTTTAAAGGTACAAAAACAATACAGAAAGAAACAATAAATACATAAGAAGACAAGGATACTCGGAGAGGTCCCTGTTACATTTTATCACACACAATTTTGTCAATAATAAAATTGTCCAATTTGAATAAACCCAAACTCAAGTTCATGTTATTTCCAAAATTCCTTTTTATAAAACAAGATTCAAATTTGGTATCCAGATTGTATTTAAAGATAATAATAACATTACGAGTCTGTTAATTAAAAATTCTCCAAGAAGTAAAGAAGGATGTATTTATAACATACCATGCAAAAACTGTGATTTTATTTATATAGGCCAAACAGGCAAAGACTTAGAAAAAAGAATAGGCCAACATAAATATAGTATTAGAACGGGGCAAGTGTCCAGTGGATTATTTGTCCACCAAAGGGATTATGGTCATAATATTGACTGGGGAAATTCTAAAATAATTACTTCTTGTAATAATATTATAGAAAGAAATATTATTGAATCTTGTTTTATAAAAAGGAATTTTGGAAATAACATGAACTTGAGTTTGGGTTTATTTAAATTGGACAATTTTATTATTGACAAAATTGTGTGTGATAAATATAAACATGGGACCTCTCCGAGTATCCTTGTCTTCTTATGTATTTATTGTTTCTTTCTGTATTGCTTTTTTGTACCTTTGAAAATGTCTAAATATACGAAAACGTTCGGTATCTGTTTTTTCAATTTCCCGGTGGTTTCTGCAAAAAAAAAAAAAAAAAAAAAAAAAAAAAAAAAAAAAAATATATATATATATATATATATATATATATATATATATATATATATATATATATATATATATATATATATATACACACATTTATATGAAAACTGACTTTATTTAGTAATTCTCTTGCAACCATGAACCTGACCAACGAGAAGACGCCCTCACCACCACCCCCGCGCCGCAAATCGACACGTCATGTCACGCCATTACTCGACATGAGTCACGACGCAAGGTGACGTCATCTCGTTGCAAGGACGTGTAGTCAACCTCCTCCCTCGACACAATCCCTAAGGTGACGCCTCCTGCTGAATAAAATCGTCTGACGTCAGCCAAACAAACATCCGAAGAGCGTTGTTGTGTCTAAGGGGTTAGCTAAGAGACAGGGATCGGTTTTATAGAAAACGGGTGGCCTTTCAACGCCACTGACGACTGTCGACTTGTTCTGGTTGCCAGGTTGTTTATTTCTATTTCTCCAAATTAATCTAACTTTACGGATTTCCTCTAATGCAAAGTGGTGTGTCTTACACAAAAGACATCATCGAAAGCCTTTTCGAAGGGCGTGGTAAATTAACTCAATACTATTTTCATTATCGTGATCCGTGACGGCATTATTAGAAGGTCAGTCGAACAATGCACATTATTTCTATTCTTTACTTTCATCTACGGAACATCAATTCTTCTTTGCCTGAGCCCTCTCTCTCTCTCTCTCTCTCTCTCTCTCTCTCTCTCTCTCTCTCTCTCTCTCTTTCTCTCTCTCTCTTTCCTTTGTAAAACTATGCACCAGTCCCTCTGCATGAAGCTTCCTTAAATTTCAATGTTACATATATATTTTTAAGTTATAACCATCCAACTGCACGAAAAAAAAACCGGTACATGATGTCATTCCGTTACACAAACGTAGGGTTTATTACGTCATTCCGTTACACAAACGTAAGGATCATTATGTCATTTTGTTACACATAGATACAGTCATTACGTCATTCCGTAACATAAACAAACGGTTCATGAAGTGATTCAGTTACAAAACATTCGATTCATGACGTCACTCCATTCCATATGCTTCATTTACGTACACAGTGAGTTTATAATTCTTCACTTTTTTTTTTACAATCCTTCATATATATCTTTTCCACCTCAACTTTCGTTACTGTTGTCTTTTTCCACATTCTATCACTCAGCAACTACTCCCGTCATTCAATCGTAGCCTCTTAATAGCAAATTCATCTTCTATTATTTCCAGGATTCTATATTTAAAATGACAATCTTTGGTGTTATACTTTTTCTCTTCTTCCTTCTATAAATTCTCTTACCTTCATTTCATTGTAGCACCCTTTATTTACCTGCTGCATTTACCTTAATCGTGTTTTCCTCTGTCTCTAGTTAGTTTCCCCTCTAAATAAAGTTAAAATACTTTAACTCCAATATTCCCCAATTCAGTCTTCTAAAGATACATTCTAACCGCGTTCCTTACCTACCATTTTCCACTTGTCCAAGTATCCTTGTCAATCGCTTGGAGATGGCCAGAACAAAATATGTAAATGGTGTCACCAGGGACTGATCGAGATGGTTGTCACCTCTTTGTGGGTTTACCTCACAAGACTAAAATGGACTGGCGACAACCGCCATTAAGAAGAAGATGAGGATAGCAAAAGTGGCCCGAGAGCATTAATTTGACATCTTGGACCCAGACGATGTACAATTGGGAAAACAAATCCTTTAACACTGTGCTGGAGTTGATATTGATGGGTTTTCAACTCGTGAGCAATCGAAAAGAAGCACATGCTAAAGATAAACCCGCTAATCAAAATAGTGAACGAATGACTATTCTTTCTTGGATGCGACTGACGTCTACGTAAGTACTTTGGTACTGGTCGTCAATTCTACACACCAGAGAATAATCAGGAACTTGTTCTCACAGCTGTACTTTACAGATTTGTTCAGGCTAGGCCCCAGGCTGTTTTATGCAGGTACGGACGGCTCTCGTGACAAAGACTTCAAAGCAATCTCAGTTATCTGCTTCAGTCGCAGGATCTACTAAACTCGTTTTGTTGTCGTTAACGTCAAACGAGAAAGATCTTAGATTTATTTTTCAAACGTTTTGGCAGTCCTGCACTCTTTTATTTTATGTTATTTTATCATTTTGTAAAGTCAATGATGAAGGCAGCATGATCGACGAAACGTTTGAAAAAGTGATTCTAAAATGTTTTTTATCGCTTCATTAGTTATTCCTTTGTTTTTAGAATTATAGTTCCCAACGAACACGCCTGTTTCTGACGTCACACGAGTTTACGCATCTGGAGGGCGACCCGTGCACCTGGAGGAGGCAGGTGATCTCAAGTGGTACTCGAGGAAGCTGACACCGTTGATACGAAGTTCTGAGATTAAGAATGTGCCAAGTCACCGGGATATAAGAACACAAGAGGAAAAAATCGTAAAAGACGCAATGACACATCAGACAAAAACTTTGTCAGGAAAATGTGAAAACCTATTGTACATTGGACCTCCAGGTTGATAAAAAAAATGGACAAAAAACAAGAAAAAACAAAAGTTTATCGACTGTAAAAAAAAAAAAAAACACACACACAAAGTTCACAGAATCCGTTAAGTACACATATATTATTGACTTCTGCTACGACGTCAAAACAGTGGCATGGGAACAGGATATGAGGGGTGGGGTGACAAGGGGCAGCAGAGGGGGGGGGCACTAGCCCCCACAATAATACTTCTGAGGGGGGCTGACGTATGCTTGGACATTAAAAAGTTACAATACCACAGTACATAATATTTCTCACTGTTCAATGCCTAATATTCAATTATGAATTTCTTCATATAAAAGTTCTGCTCAACATCCTATCTCTATTCTTTGTCAGAATGTATCGTATTAGAATAAGATGAAGGATTTTGAAGTTAAGTTACATACAGTAACTACGCAGTGTGGATATAGAATATACTCTAATACCTAGTGCATTGTGACTACCCCTGAAGTTTTAAGAATTATATATATTTTTAGGGTAAAGCTCACAGCAAAAAAAAAAAAAAAAAAAAAAAAAAAAAAAAAAAAAACATTGCAACCTAAATCCTCCATCTATTTGGGTTCTCTTCGTTTACAATCAATCAATCTCTCTCTCTCTCTCTCTCTCTCTCTCTCTCTCTCTCTCTCTCTTACCTTGTGCACCACATCATGTTACAACTTTTCCCATGCACGTTCTGCTGTCAAATACGATCATGTTCTGCTTTGGGATTCGATTGATATTTATCTTATTTCCTCGAAATTTGCTCAAACAACTCTGTCTCACTGGTACCGCCGGGGTCTGACAGAATCAAGTGTCTAGTCAATAAATTTAACATTTCAAACAAATGTATTAGAATATCAACTTTTTCTGTCCATTGCGTTTTGAAAAGGTTGCTAGTTCCAATAGAAATATATATCATACGGTTTTCAGAACTATACGTTAATAGAACACAGGATTCTTTTCTAATCCGTATTGAGCATAGAAAATGGGGCGTGGCTGCCACTGACATGTACGTTTGCACCAAATGTGGGAAGCCATACGAATCCAGATTCCAAATAATAATCATTAGAACTTTCAATACTCAGATGAACACCAATACACTAAAACCTGTCCCTTCTTCCTTCTCCCTCCATCCCTCACTTCCTCTCTCTCTCTCTTTATCTTTCTATCTCTCTCTACCTCTACCTCTCTCTATTTCTATCTCTCTATCTCTGTTTTTCTCTTCTCTCTCTCCTCTCCCTCTCTTTTTCTCCTCTCTCTCTTTTCTTCATCTCTTTATCTTTTCTTCATCTCCCTATATTTTCTTCACCACTCTCTCCTTTCTTCACCTCTCTCTCTCTCTCTCTCTTCTCTCTCTCTCTCCTCTCCCTCTCTTTTTCTCCCCTATCTTTTTTCTTCAACTCTCTCCCTCCCTCCCTCTCCCTCTCTCTCTTTTCTTCAACTCTCTTCCTCCCTCTCCCTCTCTTTCTCTCGCCCTCTCTCTTCCTCCCTGCATCCCTGTTAGTCTGTCTCTCTGCACAATGTCTCGCCATGGACCAAAAGGTCCTAATTGCTTCGCTTTTTGGGCCAGGAGAATAAATGCATAAAAATGTCACTATCTCTTGCACCTTTACACAAAGTTAACTTCCCTCTATGGACCCAATCAGACGAGCAAACATCCAGTTCTCAATGACAGAGGGCGGCCTATATCCTTCCTCACTCTCTTGTACGTCCACGGCCACGCACGCACGGATCTACGCATACTCCACAAACTCCGTAAATCCATTTGCTAACGTAGACAGCCACAGCTACACTATCTCTCTCTCTCTCTCTCTCTCTCTCTCTCTCTCTCTCTCTCTCTCTCTCTATACCTATCTTTCTTAGTTCCTGTTCAGTTGGATAGCAAGATAAGAGCGTACACACACTTACATACATACATACAAATGCGCGCACACACACACACACACACACACACACACACACACACACACACACACACACACACACACACACACACATGCGCATGCACGCACACTACATACGTCACATACATACGTGCATGCACACATACATGAGTAAACAAATAAATACATACATTCACACATACATACATACATACATTCATACATGGAGTGTCTTTCTGTGTCCGGACATAGATACAAACGTTTAAATCATATTTATGTACAATACATATCAGGAATAATTGCCTTCACAGTGAATACGTACATGTACGTACACACGCACACACGTGTGCGAGCGTACATGCCTTGGTAGGTTGTGCAGTTTCTGGAAGGTCAGCCCCACCCTTCCCCCTCCCTCTCCCTCCTTCCCTCCACTCCACCACTCCATCTTGCCTGCAGTTGGCTCCACCTTATGCTCCTCCACTCCGACAGTCTATCTCCTTATCTTTCCTTCTCCACCCTTCTCTCTTTCTCTCTCTCTCTCCTTTTTTCCTCCCCATCTCTCTCCCCCTTTTCGCTCTCTCTTCTTCCCTCCCTCAGTCCTCCCGCATTCTCTCCTTCGCTCTCTCTTATGAACCGGAAAAAAATACTTGATCAACTAATTTCGCCTTCCTGTAGGCTGGTCCCCCCCCACCCCCTCCCTCAGCCGCCTAAAATCTCCAGCTCTCAGCCAGAGGGGGGAGGGCAGAATAAGGAGGGAAGAAAAAAAAAAAGGGGGGGAAAGGAAAGGGGAAGAGGAAGAAATAATGGAAGAGGGGACGAAGGGGAAGGGAGGGGGAAAGGGGGGAGGGAGGGGGAAAGGGGGGAGGGAGGGGAAAGGGGGAAGGGAGGGAGAGGAGGGAGAGGGAGGGGGAAAGGGGGGAGGGAGAAAGGGGGGAGGGAGGGGGAAAAGGGGGAGGGAGAAAGGGGGGAGGGAGGGGAAAGGGGGGAGGGAGGGGGAAAAGGGGGAGGGAGAGGGAAAGGGGGGAGGGAGGGGGGAAAGTGGGGAGGGAGGGGGAAAGGGGGGAGGGAGAAAGGGGTAGGGAGGGGGAAAGGGGGAGGAGGGGGAAAAAGGGGGAGGGAGGGGGAGAAGGGGAGGAAGGGGAAGGAGGGAGAAGGAGGGAGGGGGAAGGGGGAGAAGGGGGGAGAAGGAGGGAGGGGGGAAAGGGGGGAGAAGGAGGGAGGGGAATGGAGGGAGGGGGAATGGAGGGAGGGGGGAATGGAGGGAGGGGGGAATGGAGAGAGGGAGAAAAGGAGGGAGGGAGAAAAAGAGGGAGGGAGAAAAAGAGGGAGGAAGAAAAAGAGGGAGGGAGAAAAAGAGGGAGGGAGAAAAAGAGGGAGGGGGAAAAAGAGGGAGGGGGAGAAAAGGAGGGAGGGGGAAAAGAGGGAGGGGGAAAGGAGGGAGGGGGAAAGGAGGGAGGGGGAAAGGAGGGAGGGGGAAAGGAGGGAGGGGGAAAGGAGGGAGGGGGAAAGGAGGGAGGGGGAAAGGAGGGAGGGGGAAAGGAGGGAGGGGGAAAGGAGGGAGGGAGAAAATGAGGGAGAGAGAAAAGGAGGGAGGAAGGAGAGAGGTAGAGGAGGGAGGAAGGAGAGAGGGAGAGGAAGGAGAGAGGGAGAGGAGGGAGAGAGGGAGAGGAGGGAGATAGAGGAGGAGGGAGATAGAGGAGGAGGGAGATAGAAGAGGAGGGAGATAGAGAAGGAGGGAGATGAAGAAGGAGGGAGATGAAGAAGGAGGGAGATGAAGAAGGAGGGAGATGAAGAAGGAGTGAGATGGAGAAGGAGGGAGGGTGAGGACGGAGGGAGGTGAGGACGGAGGGAGGGGAGGACGGAGGGAGGGGAGGACGGAGGGAGGGGAGGACGGAGGGAGGGGATTAGAAAGAGAGAAGGGGGAGAAGGAGGGAGGGGAGGAGAAAGAGAGAAGGGGAGAAGGAGGGAGAGGAGGAGGAGGGAGGAGAGGAGGAGGAGGGAGGGGAGGAGGAGGGAGGGGAGGAGGAGGGAGGGGAGGAGGGAGGGGAGGAGGAGGGAGGGGAGGACAAGGAGGGAGGGGAAGACAAGGAGGAAAGGGGGGAGGACAAGGAGGAAAGGGGGGAGGACAAGGAGGAAGGAGGGGAGGACAAGGAGGAAGGAGGGGAGGACAAGGAGGAAGGAGGGGAGGACAAGGAGGAAGGAGGGGAGAACAAGGAGGAAGGAGGGGAGGACAAAGAGGATGGAGGGGAGGACAAAGAGGATGGAGGGGAGGACAAGGAGGGAGGGGAGGACAAGGAGGGTGGGAAGGACAAGGAGGGAGGGGAGGACAAGGAGGGAGGGGAGGACAAGGAGGGAACGGGGAGGGGAGAAAAAGGAGGGATGGGAGGACAAGGAGGGAGGGGAGGACAAGGAGGGTGGGAAGGACAAGGAAGGTGGGGAGGACAAGGAGGGAGGGGAGGAGAAGGAGGGAGGGGAGGAGGAGGAGAAGGAGACAGGGGTGGAGAAGGAGACAGGGGGAGAAGGGGACAGGGGTGGAGAAGGAGACAGGGGGGAGAAGGAGACAGGGGTGGAGAAGGAGACAGGGGGAGAAGGGGACAGGGGTGGAGAAGGAGACAGGGGGGAGAAGGAGACAGGGGTGGAGAAGGAGGGGAGGAGGGAGGGGTCGAAGGAGACAGGGCTAGAAGGGGAGACGGGGGTAAAGGAAGAGGGAGGGAGGGAGGAGGGATGGGGAGGATGGAGGGGAGAGGAGGAGGGGAGAGGATGATGTGAGAGAGAGGGTGGGAGAGGAGGGGAAAAGGACACAGAAAAGGAGGAAAACGGGGTGAGAAGTTGAGATTCGCGCGCGTGTGTGTGCATGCACATGTGCATTTGACGGAATAGTAGGTGAATAAAGGAAATACACACAGAAAGATTATATATAGATATATATATATTTATATATATATATATATATATATATATATATATATATATATATATTATATATATATATATATATATATATATATATATATATATACATATACCTATATGCAAAGCAAACCACTAAACACACGCGATAACAATACTTGTAGAAATCACTTGGATATAAAAGAAATGGATACCAAACGTTTTCGTCTATTCAAGACATCTTCAGGATACAAAGAATATATATATATATATATATATATATATATATATATATATATGTATATATATATATATATATATATATATATGAGAGAGAGAGAGAGAGAGAGAGAGAGAGAGAGAGAGAGAGAGAGAGAGAGAGAGAGAGAAGGAAAGAGAGTCTGACGAGTCAAATTTGTTGATGTTCGTCAATGGGGGGTCGACGAGCCACATGACCTGCGTTAGGTCGTCGCTGGTTCGCCTCCGCCCCCCCTCTCCACTACCGGAGCAACGCGTCAGCTGCCAAACACGTGGGAGTTATCACTCGACTGAAGAAGTATTACTGCCTAACGACTTGTCATGCGATTCACAAACTAGGGCAGGGTTTACAGGTGGTGGAGGAAGAGGAGAAAGAGGAGGAGGAGATGGAGGAGGAGATGGAGGAGGAGGAGGAGGAGTAGGAGGAGGAGGAGGAAGAGGAGGAGGAAGGTGAAGAAGGTAGAAGAGACGGAGAGGAAAAGGGGGCCGTGGAGGAAGGATAGGGGAGGAAAGAAGGGAGAACAAGAGGAGGAAGAAGGAGGACGAGGAAGAGAGAAGAGGAAGACGAGGAAGAGGGAGGAGAGAAGGAGAGAGGAGAAAGAATAGGAGTAAGAAGAAGAGGACGACGAAGAAGAGGAAGAAAAAGACGATGGAAAAGGACGAGAAGGTTAGTAGGCGAGTGACGATGAGGAATTCGGTCAAGACAGATTCGATTTTATCAGTTGGTACGACGTCCGATAAAGAGTCACTCATTAGGACAAATCTTTCATCTCATCGAACAGAAATAACCAAACATGGCAAACGAAGCCAGACTCAAAAATACAAATAAACGACTTAAAAGTTATACTGAAACAAATATATTATTTTTCTTGTTATTTAAAAGATCTTCTAGGTGCCGTCAGGTGATTTAAATCATCTAATGAAGATTCCCTTCCGCATGTAAAGGGTTATTGTATGTCGTGCATGTCTCCGTGCGTGCAGTTGCAAAATAACGACGTAAAGTCGTGTTGAAAGTTCGTCCGTTCGACCCTGGGCTCAAGGTCCTTTCGCTCAGAGCTTCTGGTTGAATTCTGGTCATGTAAAGTACCTAGACCCCCCCTAGGTCCTTACGGGGGCAATTACTCGCAAGGGCGGAGAAGGACTTCGAAAACTAAAAGAACCGCGTCTGGTAGAAGGACGTCAACAGAGATGAATACTAAGTACCCACAGGACGACTCGTTCAAGAAAAGTAATAACAATAATACTGATAATAATTATAATAATAACTATCTATATACCATTGGTTCTTTCACCCCTTACCAGGGAGGTAGCCAAGTCGAAAGGCATAAACCTATTTCTATTCATTCTATTCCCACTCCACTCCACTCCACTCCACTCCACTCCACTCCACTCCAATCCACTCCCAGCCACCACCCTTTCTCCTCTCTCATCTTAGCCCCTCATGGATGAGGATGGGGATGAGTTATTAATAACATTAACAATAACAATAACAATAATTATAACAATAATAATAATGATTATACTAACGATAATAATAATATTGATGATAGCGATAATAATATTGATAACGATAATGATGATTATAACAAAAATAATAATCATAATAATAACGACAATAATGGTAATAAAAACGATAACAATAATAACAGCAACAACATAAGTAATAAAATAATAATAATAATAATGATAATAATAATAACAATAATAATAATAACAACAATAAATACAAGGTCTTTGAACAATATATACGAAAACAAATACAAAAAATAAAATTATTCCGTATACGAGGGATGAAAAAACATCACTTAATATGAGGGCGTGGGTACAAGGCCAAGTCAAATTCTGTAAAGACAAAGTGGTATATCTAGTATCTGAGAACGGGTACCTAATGTTGACAAACGCCTAGTACATGACTCTATAGAATTCTTAAACTACTTTGTGGCTTTCACTATGTGTTTATTATCATTTGTCAAACATTACAGACCGTATTCATTTTAGAATGCAGGTCTTTTCGTATAGAGAAATATATCATGTAGTGAAAAACGAACGTTTCATTTGCGTAGTGGAAAGCACAGTCCGCTTAAAAGATTTCTGACCACAAATGTACAAAGGGAATGTCAGACAAGGGGAAAAGAGAAAGCTGAAGGGAGACTGTGGGTAGATAGAGGGGTGGTTGAGAGGAGGTTGAGAGGAGGTTGAGAGGAGGTTGAGAGCAAAACAGGAAATTGTGGACAAGATAAGGAACTGCAGGCTGGGTGTGAAATTGAGGGGTGATGATGTAGATGAGAGTGAGGAGTAAGCAGTTGAGGCAAGCTGGGAGTATCTGAGATAAAATATTGAAAAGGTGGAAAGTATTTTGAAATGTGGCAGGAGCGAGGTAGACAGGACAATGGGCGAGGAAAAAGAGAGGGTGGACATGGAGAAGGTGAGGGACGTCTCAATTTCACTTGGAAGAGGAAGGGGTCGGGGAGGAAGAGGAAGCGGAAGAGGAAGAGGGGGAGGGGCAGGAGGAGGAGGAGAAGGAAGAGGAGGAATAAGAGGAGGAGGAGGAGGAGGAGGGAGAGGAGTATGAAGAAGAGTAAGAGGAGGAAGAGGAGGAGGAGGAGGGGAAGAAGAGGAGTAAGAGGAGGAGGAGGAAGAGGAGGGGAAATAGGAGGAAGAGGAGGAGTATGAGGAGGAGGGAGGGGAAGCGGAGGAGAAAGAGGAGGAGGAAAGAGGATGAGGATGAAGAAGAGGAGCTTGAGAAAGAAAGCCAGGGTGCAGGTGACAGTGCAAACACGACAGGGAAAAGTGTAACGAAAATAATGGCGAATGTGGGCCACAAAAATTAGGGTGGGGAGGGGTGAGGGGATGAGGGGGAGGTGGAAAAGCAGCAGGAGAGAGAAAAGGAGAGAAGTACAAGACGGCAGATGAAGTCAGCAGAGGGTGAGCAGGTAAGGGGAGACTGGTTAAAGGAGAGCAGTTGAGGGAGAGCAGTTGAGGGAGAGCGGTTGGGGGAGAGCGGTTGGGGGAGAGCGGTTGGGGGAGAGCGGTTGGGGGAAAGCTGTTGGGGGAGAGCGGGCGGGGGAGAGTGGTTGGGGGAGAAAGAGTGGGAGGAAAATGGGAAGAGAGAGGGTGGGGGAGCAGGTGGGGAGAGAGCGGATGGGGGAGAGCGGGTGCGGGGAAAGCGGGTGGGGGAGAGCGGGTAAGGGACGTTGTAGAGTGTGGAGGTCAACAGTCAACTGCGGGAGAATGGAAGGGGAATTGAGTGTCCGAGTAGCGCCATGAAAAGCGACGTTGAGGGGAAGGAACGAGGGTAGATAGTGGAAGGAAGCAGAGGGAAGGAAAAAGATGAAGATGGTCACGGGGGGCGATTGAGGGAAGATGGGGAGAAATGGAGTGAGGAGCGAGTGAGGGTACAAACGAAAAGAGTGAGGGGAAGAGAGGAAGGGTGGGAGAAAAGAGGAGGAAGAGAGGAGAGCGTGGAAAGAACGGGGGTGGCAATGAGTGGAAGGAGAGTAGAGGAATAGTGAAGAAGAAGGGAAGATCTGATGGTAGCAGAGCAAAACGCTATTCCATCGCTACAAAGGTCTACTTTACAGACTTTATTCTGGCTCGCCTTAGACGATTACTACATTCAAGGTCACAGTATCGCGTGGGTGACGATAGATTCCACCAACTTCTTCGCTATGAAGGCATACTCTAAAGATTTTATTATGGCCAGCAACGTTCTTGTAGCAAGAAAGAACAGCATTGGAACGGTGAGGATGGTCCGGGAAAGGCGAGGGGCAAGCAAGCATGCACGCAAGACACGGAGGATACATGGGAAACTAGTGGGAAAAAAAGTCCAGGATGAGGGAAGGTGCGAATGTGGACGAAGGACGAGGAAAAACAAACCCAGGAAAAGAGAGAGGGAGAAAGACAAAGACAGACAGACAGACAGACAGACAGACAGACAGACAGACACACACACACACACACAGATAGATAGAGGGAGAGAGGGAGAGACGGAGAGAGAGAGAGAGAGAGAGAGAGAGAGAGAGAGAGAGAGAGAGAGAGAGAAAGAGAGAAAGAAAGAGAGAGAGAGAGAGAGAGAGAGAGAGAGAGAGAGAGAGAGAGAGAGAGAGAGAGAGAGAGAGAGAGAGAGAGAGAGAGAGAGAGAGAGAGAGAGAGAGAGAGAGAGAGAGAGAGATGAGAGTGTTGACGGAGGACGAAAAAAAATTGAAGGAGAGTTATAAAGAGAACAAGAGGATGACGAAGTAAGAAGAGAGGCATGAAGAGAGATAATCGGGTGGAAGGGAGGCAGGCAGGCAGGCAGGCCGGAGTGTGTGTAAGCACATAAATTATCGTCTCGATCTTACAATATCTCATCTGAAAACACCTGTCTTTAGACCTTGATCTGTCACTACTATTCACATGCGCATATAGTTATCTTTATTGGGAATAACCTAAAATAAGTCATTTTCATTTCTAGTATTCTCTTCTATTTTCGAAGGGATAGGGCGTCGTTACTTGCGGCGAAGGTCGAGGGGATGGCGGTTCGAACCCTGCCACCGGCGAAGTTGAACCAAGGGCATGGTTCATTAAATTCCACGCTACAAAGTCCTCTGTAAGGGGCACCGTCCTGGCCTCCCGATGGGGGGGGGGGTCCTGATAGAATGAACGTTCTCCACACGTGTTCTGGGTGTCTCGAGGCGATATCAGTAAGCCAACGGACCCCTCCCCCCATACACACACCTCCACGCAGCAAAAGACTCCTTGGGTTGAAGTTAAGTAGGAATAACTATCCATCGTATAGTTATCGGTCGAAAAGACTTCTTCAGTACTTTGAAGGATGTTTGATGTCTTTATTATGGCTAACACCAGATGATTTAATTCTGTCCTCAGGTAATTCTTAGAAATATGTGAAACCTAATCTCACCCCTTTTAGATTATCATTATTATTATTATTATTAATTATTATCATTATTATTATTATTACTATTATTATTATTATTGTTATTATTATCTATTAATCATTCTGTGGTTTACTCAGTTATTCACTTATTTCGCCTTTGTTTATTTATTTATTTTCTGATAGGCTGCAATGGATTACAATGACAATGCCTTACGAAAGGAAATGTCTTAGTTCATAACGAGACCGAATGAAGAAGAATAAGAAGAGGATAAAGAAGAGGAAGAAGAGGAAGTGAACGAAGAGAGGAAGAGGAAGAGGAAGAGGACGAAGAACAAAGGAAGAGGAGGAAGAGCAGGAAGAAAAAAAAAGGAAAAGAAAAAGAAGAAAAGAAGAAGAGGAAGAAGATGACGACGACGGAAAAAAAAGAAAGAAAAGAAAATCGTGGTCACACTGGTCGCGCATCTCGAACCAAGCGTCTTTTGGTCACGTGATCCAAACCTCCCGAGGCCAGCCAGCCAGCCAGCCACCTCGTAGCTCCTCGTCCTCGCGATCGGTGATTCCCCGAAATGCTGGGAGGCCAGACGTCACTTCCAGTTCCAAGTCTATCGTGGTCAAGCGAGGAACCATAATTTGTAAATTTTTAAAAAAAAAAAAAAAAAAAAAAAAAAAAAAAAAAATCCGGAACTTGTAAAATATTTTTTGGTAACCTGTTTACGTATGCCTGTGTCAAAAACAAGAATTATATATTTTTCCTCTAAATTCGTTTCAAAGAGGGAATATCGTCATTAGAATACAACATATTCTTTCTTCCTAACTATCCAATCCGTTACCCAAGTCTATTTACTTCTAATTCTATTTATTTATTTAGTTTTATTAGCCAAGAAACCAGTTAAATCCAGTTAAAATATTTCACTTATTACTGTTTCCATTTTGGTAGTTTGTCGTCATTTCTCTGCGCGATTTGTGCCCCTCCCAGAGACTGTTGCTACAGCTAGCAGACAATGCATCCTTTGCTTAAAACGGGCGGATAGTCAACCTTATATATAAATCATGCAGCAAGAATCACAAAATTCTGAATTACATTTCAGGCTATTACCTCTGGGAGAAGTTTATTTCATTCAAGGACTACATACTTGGCTAACTTTTATTTATTCATTCATTTATTTATTTATTCATTCATTTATGTTTATTTATTTATTCATTTATCTATTTGTTTATTTACATTCGCCTGACCTCATTCAGATTCGAAAACTTCAATGTTGATCTGCTCTGCCTGCGTTTTCTAATGACGTATGAAGAGTGGGTGGATGAGGGTGAGGGGTGGGGTGGGCCGCGACACTGAATCACAAAGAAGAGCCCAACTGATCCCCCGGGCTCGCACGAGGCACTTGCACACATGTTACTGCCTAATATAAGTAATCGTTACTGCATGCATATCCACGAAATTGAAGAGGATGAGACATGGAATAAAGGATGGAGAGAGAGAGAGAGAGAGAGAGAGAGAGAGAGAGAGAGAGAGAGAGAGAGAGAGAGAGAGAGAGAGAGAGAGAGAGAGAGAGAGAGAAGGGGAGGGGAGAGGAAGTGAGAGAAAGGGAGAGGGATATATATATATATATATATATATATATATAAATATATATATATGTATATATATATATTGTATATATATATATATATATATAGAGAGAGAGAGAGAGAAAGAGAAAGAAAAAAGAAAGATAAAGAAAAAAGGAGAAAAAATGATAAAGAAGGAAAGAAAGAGAGGAAGACAGAAATAGAAAGAGAGGAAGAGAAAGAGAAAAAGTAAATGTAAGTAGAAAGAGAAATAGAAATAGAGACAGAAAAAGAAAACGGAAGAGAAAGAAAACGAAGAGAAAGAAAATGAAAACCAAGGAGAAAGAAAACGGAAATAAAGATACGCATAGAAAAATAAAAAATGAGAAAGGAAAACAAAAAGAAAACAAAAGAAAATGAAAACCAAGGAGAAAGAAAATTGAAATAAAGATATGCATAGAATGAAAACAAAAGAAAATGAATACCAAGGAGAAAGAAAACGGAAATAAAGATATGCATAGAAAGAAAAACAAGATGAGGAAGGAAAACGAAAACGAAAAAAAAGAAAAGAAAAAGAAAGAAAGAAATAAGAAAAAAAAAAGAGGAAATAGGATCCGAGAAAGAGACAGAGAAGCTGTTGAAGAGGCAAATCTACTGTAGAAGGGCAGAGGAGGAACTCCCAAGGTCGGGGTGGGGTCGCCTGTTGACTGCGGGTCCGCCCGCCCGCCCTCTGCGGGAAACCAGTCTTGGGGGCGCGGGACGGGTGGTTGGGGTAGCACCTGGGTGGAGGCGGGGCAGACTTAAGTCCTTAAGATATCGAACCCCCCCTCCCCCCCACACCGAACTCACTTGAATAAAATCGTCTGCTTTTAGCTCTGGCTTGATATGTTATCTGTTGAAATTCTTCTCTTCTGGACCCTTAGACTTAGTACCCATGTAGTGAGCGATGAAACTATCAGTTGTTTTAAGAAACGGTTAGACAAATTTATGGGTGGGGATGACAGGTGGTAATAGACATGGAGCTGCCTAGTGTAGGCCTCATGGTCTCTTGCAGTCTCCTTCATTCTTATGTTCTTATGTTAAGAAGATGGAAGGCACATTTCAGGTTTTCTTTAGACAAATGCCGTGTGACTGTTCACTTAGAGAAAGATTCTTGGCCCTAAAGGCTGCAGACAAAGCAGAGGCCCTGAAATCTGGGCGCCAGGACTGTAGCTATTCACACTGATGACGATCCTAAATATACAAACTACAGGAGACAAAACCAAGCGAGTTAACAGAAAGCCAGATGAGTCTACATAATGTCTGGTGAGGTGACCAGAGGATAAATAGGACTACAAAAGGCCAAATAAGGCTAAAAGAGTACAAGTAAGGCCATACAAGAACACAAAGACAAAGAAGGCAAGTATGTCTATAGAAGATGTAAAGCTACGGGGTTAGGGGGTTGAAGTGGGGTGAGGTTAAGTGAGGTTATAAGAGGCTGTAGAGGCTGTTGAGAGACCAGGTGAGTCTTCAGAAAATCGTTAGGTGTTGTTAGAATACCTAGACGAAGACAAAGAACCTCGCTAAGTCTGGGGTCTGCCGGGCAGATGCGACCACGCAGGAGGGGCGAGAGGCAAGTGTTACCTAACCACTTCGGAGAAGAAGAGCAGCTCATCACCTGAATAAAATAGTTTGACACTTGCCTTGCATATGTGGAGCATTACTCAATATTACCATTGTGTCCGAGGGTTAATTAGCTGAACAAAAAAGGTGCGACACAAAGACAGACTGACTGACACACGCACACAAACACACACACACACACACACACACACACACACACACACACACACACACACACACACACACACACGCACGCACACACGCACACACACACACACACACACACACACGCACACACACACACACACACACACACACACACACACACACACACACACACACACACACACACACACACACACACACACACACACACACACACACACACACACACACAGTGTGCGAAATAGTCCATGGGTGGGTATAGGGACAGGGTGTGGGAATGCAAGAAGCGGAGATGGTGATATGGTGAGTAGAGTGTGAGCGAACAGAGTGTGGGAGTTTACTTGAGTGATTTATGACTTAGCTGATGTGAATGTGGTGGGTCAGGGTGAGGGAGGATAGGCACAAGGAGGGAGTACGAAGAAAAATGGGAGGTGGGAGGAGTTAAAGGTAGTGGGAGATAAGGAGTAGGTGCAGGGGGAACTGAGAATGGTATGGGAGAAGATTGATGATAATCATGCTGAAAATGATGATGATGATGAAGATGATTATAATGATGATGATTATGATGATCATGGACTAACTCCATGGCTCTAGCGAGGTGTTCACTTCTAAACCCATTTGTGCCTGCGTGTTGCACTTTAATGATTTTATTCTATTTAGCGGTATATTGTTTTATTCAGATGAGGGGGCTCGGGGGGGGACTTCAAGCATAAAAATATTAATTGTGGGTCATTAACCAAGTAAAAAAAAATATATATGAATGCAGATACTTCCCTATCCGTCTTCCACTCCCCGTCACCCTCCATGATTCGATTAACTCCTTTGTTACCTAGGGGGTGAAGAGAACAGCCTGGTGGTTGTCATAATGCGGTCAGAGTAAAAAAAAAAAAAAAAAGAGAGAGAGAGAGAGAGAGAGAGAGAGAGAGAGAGAGAGAGAGAGAGAGAGAGAGAGAGAGAGAGAGAGAGAGAGAGAGAAGTTCCCATCTCTTAACTACCGAGGGGCCATTTAGTAGATGGATACCCTGGTGACTGAAGTCACAATACAAGGATAAAGCACCACCAGGCATGGAAGGAGTTAGGAAGTCCATCAAGAAAGTTTTGCAAATACACACATAAGAGGACAAGCTTACGTAGACTTAGCTTTGATGGGACAATGGCGATATCTACAATGGAAAAAGGTGTAACCACATCGAGCCTTTCGCTGCTATTCACGATTCACATTTGTTCTGACTGCCGCCAGGTGATTTTATTAAGTCGGGGAAAACATCCTCCGTAGAGAAAAAAAGAATATACTATTTTCTTCTAAATTCTTGTCAGAGTCTCTTTCCACTACGATATTCTTCAGTATTCCTACAACCGAACAGTAGGGGGATGTCACTATGTACAATATTAAAGTACATTATACTATGTTATATACTATGTTACTTGTATGCCAATTTACATTGTAGGAACTAACAGTAGATATTTGAAAGTAGTGGTCCTGGAAGGCTGATGTTGGAGAGAATTATCTCCTCCATCCCGTCTTCAAATGTCCATCAACATCTTCAACTATTTGGAGGTGCAACCCCAGAGGGCTGACACTCGGTCTCCGGACCGACCGAAGGATATATTTCAAATTTGTATTTCCTCCACCTTTTCACACAAGGAAAGATGACAACCGGAAAACTGTTTTCTTCTTCTTCCCTATCGTAAGCCAATGACACCGAAAAGGTCCAACAAGAACACAACACCATTTCGATGCTCTTTGCCTAAGGGATCTTCGGAAGGGGTAAAGGACCATTGCCAGCGACTGTGGGGCTCCGGGTTTCCAGGCAGTGAGAGGCGATAATCATTATCATATTACATTATGTATAAAAGGTCACTTGAGATACTAGTTATGACCTAACTGCGTCCAGGTCAGACCTGCTTTTATCCCTTTAATTTCCCAGAGTTTTTCCTTCTTCCTCCTTTGGAATCCACTAAACAGGTTTCTAACTTTTAGATTCATGGTTCATGTCGTAAACTAAGTTTATTATTATCATTAGATATGTGTGTGTGTGTACAAGTTCTGACCATTGGGCATTTAGCAGACATTCATGTATCATATACTGCTTGGTGCTATGTTATCAATGAACAGTATTGTTATCAATGGACAGTCTATTATCTTATTTTTAATATCTATTTTTTCAAGACCTGTGACTAGTTGTAGGTATTTTTTAATCCTTTTAGAAACTTCACATGTTCAGTCAGCTGGTCCAGTCCCCGTTTATCGAGTGAAAGGAAATAGTTTTTTTTTATATAGTGTTGCATTTTACAATTTGCGCCATCAAGGAAACATTTTGATTTATTTTCATTATTATCATTTTTTCCCTCAGCTGTACTCCCACCCAAGGGGCAAATCAGATTCATAAACACGCAATGTAACAGCCCATGACTTTTGAAGAAAAAAAAAAAAAAATCCTCAGTACAGAACTTGATAAATATAAAATTACAAGCTAATATCACAATGATGCCCTTCACTTGCCATTTTAGACAATTAATTAATTTCAATTAAGTCTCAAATGTGGACAGAGTGATTTTAAGGTTTCCTTCTCCAAAATGCATCACTGTTTTAATATGTGTATTTTTCGTTTTTCTGACACCCAGTTTTTTATGTGAACCAGAACGCGAACTGACCTCAAAACTGAGCCCTGAGGCACTCCGTTCCTTTCTCGTGTTCAACTCGACTACACTTTGTTAATTATTACTTTCTACCGACTTGCTAATCAACTGTTTTTCTTCTATTAAACGACACACGTTTCTGGAAAAGAATAAGTATATAACCCAGTCTGGAAGCAATTTTTTTTTTTTTTTTTTTTTTATTTTTTTTTTTTTAGATTAGTCCTAAATGCAAATCATATCGATTCTCTTTCGGTTTTGGTCACCTCAAAATTATTTCATTAACCTGTATTAATTCTTCTATTCCAGGAAAGATATCAAACCAATCTTCAACGGGCAGTGATACTTAAACGATTTATTCTAGCTATCTACAGACGACATGACTATATATGCAGATGTCTACAGGAGCCAGTAAAAAACTAACCATGAACAATTATGTTTTACCAAATGTCAATTTTCCAGGATACCTCATCAATTGACTGTATACGAAATAAACTAAGACGAAGATTACACCATCAGGTCTCTAATTATTAGACAAAAGGATTTCGACTCTCGTCCTAGGCTAAAAACTCTAGTAATTCTCTTTCAGAACACATGCGTTAACTAGATAAAGATAACCACTCATACCATAAAACATTTCATAACAACAACTGTATAAAAAAAGGAGAGAGAGAGATGGCGATGAGGAGGTGAGAAAAGGGTTACTTAAGATGCATAAAAGAGGCAGAGTGGTAAGGAGTTGTGAAAAAAAGGTTCAAGGAGGGCTGTCAGGAGGTAGATTTAACTTAAAGTAGGAGGAATGCACTCCATCAAGCGTGTAGCCTAGTCAGTGAATGGAACAGACTTCCCGTGGATGCGGCGGAATGTAGATCACTTTGAAGTTAAAGGTTCATCTGAATAAACACCTCAGCATTATTACTCAGTGAGTAAAAAACAGCAACGACAGCAACGGCACTGTAAGAAAGAGGCTAAACACAGAGTAATCCAGCGGAAATAACGTTTCGCCCAGTATGGCTTCTTCAGGAATAACACAGTAGCTTGCGGGAAGAAACGAACATGAAATTGGTGTAAATACAACTTGCAAAAATTGCTTGTTACTTCGTTATCAGAATTGTTAAGGTTTATTTATTGTAAAAAAAAATTCACAGTTTTCATTTATGTTATTAGGGATAGATATAAAAGCAGGTTCAAAACATCTACGTTTCATAGCATGGTTTTCATATTTTAATACCTTAAGAGTTATTCCAGTCAGCATTGTGGCCTGTATCGAATTTATGTCTAACAATGGCATTATTCATATTATAAGTTTTCATATCGTATTTATGTTCCAATATTCTTTTATCGACACCACGGAAACTTTCACCAATGTAGACCTTTTTGCAACTTGAACATGGCACACAGTAAACACCTACTTGACGAACATTTTTCCTACTTTTATTTCTGTTTTTTATAAGACTGCGAACTGTTTCTGAGATGGTTTTCGCGACATTAATACCAGACTTGTTTAACAAAGGGGAAATATTGTCTGCAACTGAGGTATTAGGGAGTATAATCCTCTTTGTACATTCCTCTTTATTTTTCCTACTCTACTATGATTTCAGTTTTCTTCTTGGCTTTCAGGATAAAGTAAAGAGGCTATTTTAGTTCAGTAAAAACGTTAACAATATTTTCAAATTCTTCATCCAAATACTCCTCTGAACATATCCTCAAGCCTCGAAGATAAAAACCTATGATAATTCCCATTTTGGTTTTCTTATCCGTAGCAGAGTAAAAATGTACATAACCATTATCATTTGCCTTTTCTAAAAACTTTAAACTTTATAATGTTTCTGTCTCTTATTAAAAGGGTATCAAGATAAGGCAACATGTTGTTAGTTTCATATTCTGCCATAAATTTGATACTATCTTCTACACAATTTAACTTGTTTAGAATTCTACTCAAATCTAACCTATGAGAAGCTATCATAAGTACATTGTCGACATATCTGAGCCAAACTACATCTCTAGGGACAATGTTACTAAATCTAGTATTTTCTTAATGTTCTAGGGGGAACCCATTAGCAAACCTGCTGTCTGTCTATAATGATTATCACTGAAAGTATAACAACAGAAATACAGAGGTTCACTAGTCTGATAAAATCACAGACAGGTACAGGTAACTCATCACATTCAGACAATACATTGGTTAACACCTCAATGGCTTTTTGTTAGTACGTTGGGAAATAATGACACTATATCAAAGCTTGCCATTTGCTTATTTTTCATATCTATATTTCTAATCCTATTAAGATTCCCAGAATGTTTAAGATTTTTAGCACTAATGGTGCCCACTTTGCCAGAGATTGTTTTGAATAATTTTCTCGCTAGTTGGTGTAGTGAACTACCTATACCAGAAATAATTGGACGAAGTGGTGCGTTTGGTTTGTGTAGTTTGGGAAGACCATATGTATTTGTGATCTTATTAATAGGATTAGAAATACAAGTATGAAAAATAAGCAAATGGCAAGCTTTGATATAGTCTTTATAGATAGAGGGGGAAAGAGAGAGAGGGAGGGAAAGAGAGAGAGGGGGAAAGAGAGAGAGAGGGAAAGAGAGAGAGAGGGAGGGAAAGAGCGGGGGGAAAGAGAGGGGGGAAAGAGGGGGGGAAAGAGAGAGAGAGAGAGGGGGGGAAAGAGAGAGAGAGAGAGAGAGAGAGAGAGAGAGAGAGAGAGAGAGAGAGAGAGAGAGAGAGAGAGAGAGAGAGAGAGAGAGAGAGAGAGAGAGAGAGATTAGAGGAAGATTAGAAAGAGGTAGCAGGGGAAAGGTACTAATTGGGGGAGGGGGTGCGAGTGGACGACGCAGCTTCGGCAGCGTGCCGTGCCGTGCCGTGCCGTGCGGTGCCGGGCCTTGAGCGCAAATGCGATGCTGCGGCCGCCGGCAACCACGATCAAGGTCAACGGAATCTCTTGCTGCCGCCGCCTTGTGCAATTCATGCGCACATGGAAGGTATGATCCTTCTCGCGAGCGCGCAGCCCCTAGATCATGAACTTGGACGGTGTGGGGGCGTAGAACCGTCACGAGATGCTGATGGGCCAAAGGTTAGGAAGATGAGAGGTTAGGGTGGTGGTGGTGGATGGGGACCCTTTAGGGGTGGGGAGGGTGAAAGTAGGTAAATTAGTCAAATGATAAAATAGAATAAATATTTTATATTTCGGCGTGTTTCTGTACTTTGGTGAACTGCGTGAATGAAGTTTGGGGTTGGAGTGTGTGTGTGGAAGGATAGGGATTTGATCTCTGTGCCAAAAGAACCTTATGCTTTCCTTCTGGCTGCCGTCAAGCTATGTCATTCACTTCCGTGACACTCCTCTGTAAGTCTGGAATAGGGGAGGAGGTGGGGGAGTGTTTCCCGGAGAAAGGGGAGGAGAAGAGTGGAGACCGAGTGGGGGAGGAGTCAGGGAGAGGAAACGGAGCATCAGGAGGAGGGGGGAGGGGGGAGGGGGCTTTGGGGAAGCGAAGAGAGGGTCTCCCTGAGGGTGAGAGGTCCGGGGGATGGCAAGAAATGTCTGGAAAGCATAGAAGAAAGTCAGTGAAAGAGAGACATGGGCCCCTATCGAGTAGTGGGAGAGAGTGGGCCTGAAGAAAGGAAAACTGGGCTGAGAAAATTAATATATATATATATATATATATATATATATATATATATACATATATATATATAATGCACACACAGCGGGTCGACGGTACAGTGGCACCGCTCTCGACACTTAATTCGTTGGTTCGCTTTCAAGTCCCGCCCAAGGCTGAAAATTTCAGCACCCTTGCACTCCGAACCAGCACTCCAATTCTGATAGGCAAGGAGTTGGAGGTATTTGTATCTGTGTGTGTGTGTGTGTGTGTGTGTGTGTGTGTGTGTGTGTGTGTGTGTGTGTGTGTGTGTGTGTGTGTGTGTGTGTGTGTGTGTGCGCGCGCAAGGTCACAGCATTACTCGTAGATCGGGTCATGTATGAGCTCTGAGCTCTCATCCGGGGCTGAAGGGACAGAGGTTCAGAAAAGTGGGGAGTGGGGGAGGTAAGATTAAACAAGTGAGAAAATGCCAGAGGCAGAGGATAGAGGATCCAGAGGAAGATAAAAAAGAGCAAAAGAAAAGGAAGAGAGGAAGGCAGAGGAAGGGAACAGAGACCATGGCAGAAAGAAGACGAACGAGGCAAGAATGAGTAGAAAGATGAGAGAGAGATGGCGTTGGAGAAGGGAGGGGAGGGGAGGGAGGGGAGGGGAGGGGAGGGGAGGGGAAAGGGTTGTAGAATTCCAAACGACCGGAAGGGAAAGACAATAGGAAGCCAAACCAAAACAACGAAGAAGCGAGACTGAGGGAATGGGACGTAGTAGAGAAGAATAGCCTGGTAAATGATGTGGATGATGGGAGGTCTGGGCAGAGGGGAGAGAGATGGCAAGGGGAGAGGCTCAAGAAGGAGAGGAGACGTAAAATGATATGGGAGGACACTGAGTATGATGGGTGAAAGGTTACTTGGGACGGTGAGACAGGAGTAACCACGAAAGGGTCAGGGGGAAGGCAAAGTAGGAGGGTCAGGAGAATAGGAGGGGTGGACAGCGAGAAGAGGGGAGAAGAGAGGAGATGAGAGGAGAAGAAGAGGGGAGAAAAGAGGAGATGAGAGGAGAGGAAGAGGGAAGAAGAGAGGAGAGGACAGGAGAGGGAGAGAGGAGAAGAGGAGAGGAGAAGAGGAAAGAAGAAGAGGAGAGGAGAAGAGGAGAGTGGTAGAGTATAGGAAAAGAGGAGAGGAGAAGAGGAGAGGAGAAGAGGAGAGGAGAGGTGAAGAGAGGAGAAGAGAAGATGGGATGACAAGAGGGGAGGAATATGAGATAATATGAAGGGAGGAAGATGGTATAATAAGAGGGAAGAAGCGAAAGAGGGAGGGAGAGGAGGAGGGGAGTAGAGGAAGAATGGAGGTGAAACGGGGAGGGAGAAGGGGGAGGAGAGGAGGGAAGAAGGTGAGGAGGGAAGGAGGGGAGGAGGTGTGGAGGGCGAAGGATAGAAGGAGAGGAAAGGAGTCGAGGAAGACGGGTGTGGAGTGATAGAACGTGTCGCTTGCAACAGGGAAGATGTGAACAAATAATTGGGTGGATGTAGGACGGGTTAGGTATGCAGTAGACACTGGTTGAAAGCAAGTTCTTCGACATTTTGGTGACATAAATTATATCAGAAGTGTTTTGATTTACAATAAAAAAAAGTCTGTCGATGTTTTGTAACTGAAGTAAACAAGAGGCTTTAGATTCTTCACTGGTGTTGATGAACTTGTTTATCTAACTCTAGTGTACATGGACGGAGGACAAGAGGAAAAACAAAGGAATACGTATGTGTATGTGTATGTGTGTGTGCGTGTGTGTGTGTATGTGTATGTGTGTGTGTGTATTCACTTGGTCTTTGGATCACGTGTTGGACTCGTGATCGACAGCTATTTCCCTCCTGGAAGAGAGCTCAGAGCTCGTAGGTCCGATCTATGGGTAATGCTATAACCTTGCACACACACACACACCCAACTCCCCGCCCACGAGAGTCAGAGTAACGACCCGAAGCGCAGCGATACCGAAATAATTTCGGCCCTGGGCAGGATTCGAACCATGAGCTGCGGGCCACTATTGTGGTAGCTCAGTGCTCTACCAACTACGCTACCGAGTGTGTGTGTGTGCGTGTGTGTGTGTATGTGTATGTGTGTGTGCGTGTGTGTGTGTTCGTGTGCACGTAGGAATGTAAAGTAGGAATGGGTGAACAGAAGATAGTGAACGTGAGGAGAAGGAGGGGAGGTTAGTGAGTGGGTGAAGGGCAAGGGCTCCGTGGAGTGGGGGGGGGGGAGTACCACGGGGGGAAGACGGGGGAGACCACGAGATGACCAGGGTGTTAGTAGGCCACTGGTAAGGGCTCGCGTGGGAGGGAGGAAGGAGAGACAGGGACGAGTGGGGAAGGGGTGGGGGGGGCGGCAGGATGTAGGTGGGAGTTGGGGGCAAAGGGTGCATAGCTAAGGGGGTAGATGACTAAAGAAGGAAAAGGACACAAGTGTGACACGGGAACGGGGTGGCTGATGGAAGGTGAGGGAGGGGCGAATTAGGCCAGAGAAGGGGCAAGTGGATAGGGGCAAGTGGATAGGGGCAAGTGGATAGGGCCAAGTGGATAGGATGGTAAGGTAAAGAATGGGGGTATGTGAATGGTATGGGAGAAGAGTTAAGGGGTGAGTGAAGGGGTGAATGAGGCGGGAAAAGGGGAGCACAGGGTGGGGGAAAAGTGTGAATGTGTGGGATGGGGTGAACGTGGGGGAAGGGGTGAATGAGATGGGAGATAGGGTGAAGTGGGAGATGGGATGACTGAGGGCAGGAGGAAAATAGAAGCGGGTTAGATGACAGGGTGAGTGGAGAATGGGAGAGAAACAGAGGGAGGAAGAGAAGGAGGGAGAGAAAGAGGGAGAGAAAGAGAGAGAGAGAGAGAGAGAGAGAGAGAGAGAGAGAGAGAGAGAGAGAGAGAGAGAGAGAGAGAGAGAGAGAGAGAGAGAGAGAGAGAGAGAGAGAGAGAGAGAGAGAGAGAGAGAGAGAGAGAGAGAGAGAGAGAGAGAGAGAGAGAGAGAGAGAGAGAGAGAGAGAGAGAGAGAGAGAGAGAGAGAGAGAGAGAGAGAGAGATGATCAATCCCTTCAATCCGGTAGCGGGAATTTTCTCTTGTGCTCCCCTCACCACACGATCTTCTCCAGCTTGAGATGCCTGTCGTGCTCAAGTGGTTGATGCATTGTGAAATCAGAACGGAGTGTGCAGACTTCAAGGCTCTCTCTGTGTGTGTGTGTGTGTGTGTGTGTGTGTGTGTGTGTGTGTGTGTGTGTGTGTGTGTGTGTGTGTGTGTGTGTGTGTGTGTGTGTGTGTGTGTGTGTGTGTGTGTGTGTGTGTGTGTGTTTACAAATACTGTTATTCGACTGTCATCGGCCTGTCTCTACGTGTCAACTCCCAATCTTGCAGGATCATTTCATGACCTCTTGATAGGAAAGCAGTCACGTTTGTTGATCCTCCTCTTCTCCATCCTCTCCACCACCACCACCTTCTCCACCACCACCACCTTCTCCACCGCAACCACCACCACCACCACCTTCTCCACCACCACCACCACCACCACCACCACCACCACCACCACCACCACCACCACCACCACCACCACCACCACCACCACCACCACCACCACCACCACCACCAACAACAACAACAACAACAACAACAACAACAACAAAAACAACATTTTTCCTCGACACTCTACTGTGCTTCCCTTGTGTTTCCCCAGACTCTTCTCTATCCCCTGGAACTGATAAACCGCACCGTACCGGTTCTATCATCCCTGAGTAAATCCGTTATTCTTAACCGATCCCAGTTGCCAATCCTGCCTCACCCCTGTCTCCGGCTGGTACACAAACCTGTTCTTCCTCTCCTACGTGGGGGCAGCTGCTCATGCAGTTGCATGTGCATTTGCAGCTGCTACCCAGGAACTACCCAAAACGATGCCCGTAGTGTCTTTACAAAAGTGGCGGGAAGCTGCAGAGCCTCAGATCATCGATGACAATGACGTCACGAGTAGAGTCTGATAAAAATCGTAATATTTTTGGGACTTTAGTGAACTATCTTGTGAACAATCATACAAAGTTATTTTATATTTGAACACCTATCTCTACTCAAACACGAATGCATGCTGATCACTTTCGACTTCTACTACAGTATTCCTAATATCAATTACCCTCCTTCAATCTTAACTTTACCATCCTCATCCTCTTCAGCGCGGTTTTGTCCGCTAGAAGCGGTAACTGTCAGTGACGAAAAAAAACATACTTTTATGAAGCGAAATGAATTTTGTTTTATAACGAAATTCGTACGTGGAGCTCAAAATCCAATTTGTTTAAACTCGTTTTTTGTTTTGTTTTGTTTCCACATCCGAGACGAACTTTTGTTGTGGTCATCACCTTCTCCAGTCAAGCTAAATCAACTTTCTATTTTTCTATTTCTTTTCCAGCAAGGTATTCTTGCGGACACCTGAACCTGACCCATGACATTTCAAAACTGTGCAAGTACGTCTTTCGCCGTTGTCTCCTAACCAACATGATCTCTCGTATACCAAAAGTGATTTCCTGTACACAAATCTGCATTAAATCAGTGACATTTTTTAATACAATTGTTAAGTATCGCGGGTGAAACTTGGGTGTGAACAAGAACAATATTCCGTCTGGATTTGTCTTGGCGTTGGGAACCTCCAACAAACAAAAACAAAACTACAAAATGTGTCAACTTAGGCGATGTGACCTCGCGAGCGAGAATGGCCAAGAGATGTGCGTGCGTTTGTACGTACGAGTCCGCGTTTGTTTTTTCTCCCTCCGGTCCGATGAGAAAGGAGAGGAAGTATAAACAGTGCGTACGCTAAAAGTGAGGTCGGCGTATGCTGTAGGCGTATTCACCTGAAACTGCGTAGATATACGAGCGGCGCGTACATACTCGCTTCTTACCAGGTCAGCGAGAAACCGCTAAGATCCGACAACAATACCCCCGGAGTGGCAATCCAATCAAATGCCAGCGTAAAGTTCACCTTACGGGAGGACACGGAGTGGTCCAAGTACATTCACACTGTAACGGTGAAACTTGGGTTAATAATCTCACAGATACTATCTCTTATCAAACTGTGGTTAATTGATTAACTTCTGTTCTTTGCGTACACCAACAGGACCTCCTGGCAATAAACTACAGAAATGACAAAACACACCAAAAATCGACCAAAACAATCTTCCCCGCCCACACGAAGAAAGGTGAAAATGAGCGTAAATAAAATGCAAATAGTCCCTCAGCCTTCATGTGCATATTTGGACAAAACAAAATACTTTTTCTCTCAGAGGAACCCGATCGAAATTCTTATTTGGAACTCCACTCGCGCGGCGCGCGCTGGGTCGTGGTTGGCCTTGGGCCGCCTCCGGACCTCTGGTGGGCAAGAAGACACCGATAACTGGGTGGGGGCTGGACTGACAGACAGCCTACTAATCATTGTTGCTTGAAAGCGCTTGCGTAGGGGTACCCCACGCAGACATACAAGGAGTTACAGTCCTGAAAATTATGTCTACCTCCACTCCCTAACAACCCACACTCTAGCATACACGTGCACACACAAAAAATACAAAAAAAAAACCACACACATTCGCATCCAGTGTATAAGACTTATGCATATTTCTTTATAGTTAAGGATCTTGTTCTAGCTTTCGTCACACGATTTTCTTAAGCTAGATGAGCCTCTGAGTACGAATGGATTATACAAATATTCAAGTCGATTTTAGACAACTCATTTTGACATAACTCACAACATTTACTATAACTTAAGCTTCTCTTCGTTGTATTCTTTCCTTATCTGTTAACAACCCCTTCAGTACTGCTTACAACATACATACACTCATTCTCGCTGTCGCCAGGCGATTTTATTCAGCTGATGGAACACCCCCCCCTCTCCCTCATGGGGCAAAAAGAGGTCACAGCTATCAATACTTTCACGGCTACAGAACTGACTTGTTCATATGTTCTGGGTGTCGCCATGTAATTTTATTCAGCCAAGGGTCAGTGAAAGGGATAATTCATCCGAGGTAACGCAAGGAGGTTGCCAATTTCAAGTGAGGTCTATGGAGACAAGGAACAGAAGAAACGAACAAGAAGACACTGTCATCTATCCTCTGCATATTGGAAAAGTATTTCGCTGGGTCATAGTATTCGTAAACAAGGGATAAATGTAAAACTAGTATTTTATCGACTGACCTAAAGTTTATAATTAATTAATTTTATCGTGCATACACTTCTTTGTTAATTTACATATTCATGGTATACATAATGAGCAATTACATGACGTAAATACTTAAACATATACATATATCACTGCCTAGTAATATCGTAGCACATTAATAAATACACTTAAAAGCCCACTGTTGATTGGATATAAGAAAAGAAAGGAAATAACGATTTCCGTATATTACGATCACTTGCTGGGATCCTCTTCAAGCGGAATACAAAAGCAAGAGAAAACACATATCTTATATACAGTTTATAAAATACCCTGCTCAGAATGTGATGAAGTATACTGGGAACAAACGGGTAGAGAATTGATAACAAGAATAAAAGAACATAAAAACTCAGTAAAATACGCACAACAGAACTCCGCGGTATTCCAACACGTCGCCAACAATAATCACCGCATAAATTGGGACGAGGCAAAAATAATATTCAAAATCAAAATGTAGTTATAAAAGGAAAATCATTGAATCTCCCTTAATTAAACAATTCCCTAATTTTAACATTTGAAAAGGACAATGGTCACCTGATCATATAACCACCTTGGCAGTTAACAAATTACTTCCATCTATTGTAAAAGCGGATGACTTGCCACAAAGCCCGCGCAGCAATATAGACGCCACCTGATATGTCATGTCCATGTTCCCTTACTCCACCTCTCTCCTCTGTATATAAGATATGTGTTTTCTCTTGTCTTTGTATTCCGCTTGAAGAGGATCACAGCAAGTGATCGAAATATACGGAAATCGTTATTTCCTTTCTTTTCTTATATCCAATCAACAATGGGTTAAGTGGATATACATATATATATATATATATATATATATATATATATATATATATATATATATATATATGTGTGTGTGTGTGTGTGTGTGTGTGTGTGTATTCACTTGGTCTTTGGATCACGTGTTGGACTCGTGATCGACAGCTATTTCCCTCCTGGAAGAGAGCTCAGAGCTCGTAGGTCCGATCTATGGGTAATGCTATGACCTTGCACACACACACACCCCAAACTCCCCGCCCACGAGAGTTGGAGTAACACCCCTCAGCGCTGCGATACTGATATTATTTCAGCCCCGGGCGAGGATCGAACCCAGACCTCCGTGTGTGTGTGCGTGTGTGTACATGCGTACGTGCGTACATGTGTGTACGTGCGTACATGTGTGTACGTGTGTACATGTGTGCGTGCGTGTGTGTGTGAGCGTGTTTGTCCACGTATCACTTCGATCTCAAAATTGTCGAACTCGGTTTTCAGAGGACGACTAAATGTTACGAAAATCTGGTCCGACTTTGCAGTGCACAGAACTCTTGGTGGTGATCCCATTCCTTTGTCACCGTGTTATCATCTGTGGGCCACTGAGTCAGCGAGGAAACAACCTCCGATTTCTGTCTGTCTGTTTGTCTGTGTGCCCGTTTGTATCTGTCCACTCTGCCAAGTTAGACGACCGCCCTTTGGGAGTTGAAAGACTAAAAATAAAATGAACAAAAGGGGGGGAGGGGGGATTGGAGAATAACAGTCAAGCCAGCATGGGAATTTTCAAATGGAGGGCATACATAAAGACAAAGAAGTCTTGATAATTAATCACCAGTGATACCGGGTTAACGACCCTTCATTCGCCCGTGCGTGTGTGCGCTTGTGTATTATACGATAAAGATGGGGACTGCACAAGGTTATTAGGAACATCAATTGATAACTTGAATTCCACCTATCTCCGATTCGGCCAAAGACCTTTATCAAAAGGGTAGAGGATGCACAGATCCGGCTGTTACTTAAAAGTACCATGTATATACATATACAGTAGATATCCGTGTGTGTAAACTATAGATATGTATGTATTTTGTTTTTTAGACTTGTGTTAGACAGGGTGTATTGTAGGTGTATTGTATGTGTGAGATAGATCGACGTATCGTGTGGATTTCGACTTTGACTAATCTTGTGAATTTCCAATTGGGGCTCGTTTTTTGCGTGAAAAATCTGAGTGAGTCTTAGGACAGACCACTCTGTACTGTTAGGAATGTGTCCTCTTGGAGACGAGAGTCAAGAGTTTGTTTTTTCCTATGCACGATTCCGTCATTACTTCTGTTTATCTGTGTCGATTTAATCATTACGTGATATAACATACGAGGAGAGGAAATGTACATTTCACGGAAGTGATTCAGGGTATATGTAGAGAACAGAACATCAAGGGTGATGATTGTTATATTGAATGGGAAATTGCAAGTGCCAGTTGCAATTGGCACCCTGTATGCCTACAGTGGCACGGTTAATTTTTGCCCAGGACAGAGGATATTCCAGGGAGGCTAGACCTTGTGTCTTCACAATCAGGTGGTAAGTGATGGGAGAGATTGAGCGAGTGGCGAACCCAAGTTTCCCATTCCCTCTCTGTCACCCCCTTTGTAGTACTCACTTATGGATATAGCGACTCACTTCCTCCAGTTATAATCTTCTGTCTAGGTGAATCAAATCTATTTTCTTCTATATTCTTCTGCTAATTCTTATACAGCGTTCTCTCCAAAGTTCTTCAAAGGAATCCCCCGAGAGCACGTATACAAGATCCTACGTGAGCTTTGCAGTGATGTAGTGATTTCCTTAGTCCAATGATCTTTAACTTTATATTTAAGATCCTCCCCAAAGGGCGTGATCTTACATTCGTGAACCAATTGAATTTTCTCCTCCTCCACCCTTTCACCAATCAGATTCTTTGTTTCAAGTCTTTACGGCAATATTGTTTACTTAGAATAATATCGAGTCTGCATAATTCTCACTTAGGAGCGTCATATCAGCAAAAATGTAAATGTACCCTCGAACTCCCGGGCTGTTATTTACAAGCAATATTTTATTACCTACACAAAGAGAAAAAGCGGACTAAGGCAGCTTGCTCGGGCTGTTATTTACAAACAACCTACCAATAAAATGTAACAACCCATCTTCTACTCCTCTTTCTACCCTCTTTTCTACTAGCCTCTTACACTGTGTGTGTGTGTGTGTGTGTGTGTGTGTGTGTGTGTGTGTGTGTGTGTGTGTGTGCGTGCGTGTATACCATCTGTCATTCCCCTCACTTCCTTCCAAAGTTGTTTACTTGCTTGACCATTTCCGTTTTTTTTTTTTTTGCATGCAATTGCAACCCACTGCTATCTGTGTTGTCTCTTATGTGTGTCAGAACTCAGATGATTTTTTTTTTATCTAAACCCCTAAACATTTTTTCGTACAAGCTGAAGACCAACTTCATTTTGACTTTTTTTTACTTAACCACACCAGTCTAGCCATGCGTTTCGAGGGTATGGCTGTGGCAAGATGTATTGTTGAATGAATGTATATATATATGTATATATACATATATATATATACACACATATATATGTATATATATATATATATATATATATATATATGTACATGCATACATGTATGCATGTATGTATGAATATCACAAAGAAAACGGAAGTCTTTTTCCTTCTGAATGATCTAGATATTTGAAACTAGAAATGTTTGCAACCACATATTCCGACTTAGGGTACATATAGAATCGACAAGATTGCAACAAGTTATCAGCCTAACTCCCCTCCTCTTTCTCTTTCTCTCCCTCCCTCTCTCTCTTTCTCTCTCTCTCCCTCTCTCTCTCTCTCTCTTTCACTGTCGGTCTCTCTCTTTCTTTCTTTCTTGTTGTTGTTTCCCTCACGTGCTCTCTTACCCCTACAACTAACTTTTCTCGCGTCTGTCTGTAAGGTGGTTTTCGCCCATGGAGTAGTCGTGCCAGAGCGCGGTACCCAGATCCCACCAGAGAATTCGACTTCATCCGTGAGGTTACGATTGTCTGTAAAGTTTTGTTCCTTTTTTCATTCTTTTCTTATGTAGGGGGGGGGAGGAGAAGGAAAGGAGGAGGAGGAGGAGGAGGAGGAGGAGCAGAAGGAGGAGGCATAGGAGGAGGATGAAGAGGAGGAAGGAGGAGGGAGAGGCGGAGGAAGAGGAGGAGGGAGAGGAGAGGGAAGGGGAGGAAGAGTAGGACGAGGAAGACGGGGAGAACGAGGAGGGCGAGGTGGACGGGGAGGAGGAGGAGTAGGAGGAGGAGGAGGAGGAGGAGTAGGAGGAGTAGGAGGAGGAGTAGGAGGAGGAGTAGGAGGAGGAGGAGTAGGAGGAGGAGTAGGAGGAGGAGTAGGAGGAGGAAGAGTAGGAGGAGTAGGAGGAGGAGTAGGAGGAGGAGGAGGAGGAGGAGGAGGAGGAGGAGGAGGAGTAGGAGTAGGAGTAGGAGGAGGAGGAGGAGGAGTAGGAGTAGGAGTAGGAGGAGGAGTAGGAGGAGGAGGAGGAGGAGGAGGAGGAGGAGGAGGAGGAGGAGGAGGAGGTACGAAACGGATAAGCAAGGGTCTCCAATGACTTTTGCTTATTTTTTTTGTGAAACCGGACTTTGCAAATTGCTTCGGCACACAGGCGTCCAACAGCCCAAGGTCAGTGGCAGCATTGTGTTACCGAGTGACCGCAAAGTTGTCAGTTTACTGCTTCACGGACACACGCACGTACGTTCATACGTGTGTACACATACACACACACCACGCACGCACGCACGCGCACACACACACACACATACAAAGGCTGGTGTAGTGGTTAACCTCTCTGGCTCTAACACTGCGGGGACAGAGTTCGAGCCCCACTCCCGGCATTAAAGCTCTCACTAATACTGCAAGTCACTAATGACCCCCACTGCGCAAAGTAATGGATGCGTAAAGTGTGTAAAATCACATCATTAGCCATAAATCGTAATACACGAGCTCTGATCTCTCGTCCAGGAGTTAAACAGCTGTCAATCACGAGTCTAGCACATAGTCGAAGACCTTTGTGAATTACACCTTGACCTTTATTGTAAGGGGCTTCTGGGGAGCCTTTGTCGAAGGTCAAACAATCTGTAAATCGATGACGAAAGAGAAACGAGGTCACAGACATAATTGTTTCAATTATTTCATCATCTCAAACAATGGACGGAAGAATTCGGACGCGTTAATAACATAAGAATGGAGGAGAGTGCAAGAGACCATAAGGCCTACACTAGGCAGTTCAATGTCCATTACCACCCGTCATCCCTATCCATAAAGTTATCTAATCTTCTCTTAAAGCAACCAATTGTTTCAGAGCTTATTACTCGTACATTGTTACTACGTCTATTCCATTGGTTAACCATTCTGCTGCTAAACCAGCTTTGCCTATTCCCCTCCTAAGCCTAAATTTGTCCATTCTAAATCTATTATTCAGAGTCCTGCTCTGCTGTCTTCATATGATGACCTTGCCATCATCACCCTTGTTAAACCCCTTGACCTAGTTTCCCGAAACATTCCGTTGATCCTCTTGCTCTGCTGACGGTTTCTTTCGACTGAATAAAATCATCTGCCGACATCCGGGACATAAGAAGTAAAAGTCAACAGCAGTGACCGGGTTCAATATTTCGATACCAAAGATCACCATAGCGATTTCGTTGTTCTACTTATTAGTGAAAAGTTCTATTTAGCTTCAAGGACCGTGCCCTCTTCCATGCCATGGACTGTCCTACAGATGCACGATCGTCTTCTGTCATTTGTTATAAAGAAATATGTAAAGTTTGACGGGGAACAGACGGGAATCGTCCGCCGATTCTACGTCTTGAACGAGTCGGATACTACAAAAGAGAATCGCTTTCGAGTCTTTCAGGTCTGGTGTACAAAGAGATGAACGAGTACACGGTTCGGGTACTTCGGTCTGCGCATCGTCTCCAAGGAAGAGTGAAGGAAGATTCAGGAGATGATCAAAGGCGTTCAAGGTTACCATTGAAACAACGGATACATATTAATGTACACATGCCTCCGCTCGAACGCACACGCGCGCACATACATACACACACACACACACACACACACACACACACACACACACACACACACACACACACACAGTGAATATATCTAATTCTGTGTGTGTGTGTGTGTGTGTGTGTGTGTGTGTGTGTGTGTGTGATTCACTACCATTCACCATGGTCTTGGATCACGTGTTGGACTCGTAATCGACAGTTATTAACCTCCCGATGAGAACTCAGAGCTCGTATGATCGATCTATTTGTAATACTGTGACCTTACACGCACACACCCACCCAACTCCCCGCCCACGAGAGTTGTAGTAACAACCCGCAGCGGAACGATACTGAAATTATTTCAGTCCTGGGCGGGATTCGAACCCAGACCGCCGTAGTGGCAGGTGAGAATTCTAACCACTGCGCCACGAGGTGTGTGTGTGTGTGTGTGTGTGTGTGTGTGTGTGTGTGTGTGTGTGTGTGTGTGTGTGTGTGTGTGTGTGTGTGTGTGTGTGTGCGTGCTTATGAATACCAACAATGTTGTGGTGTACATGCGTGTGGGCATTGTACGATTGTCATGCATTGTACTTGTGAGTAGATTGGGAAATACATGCTTTCCCCCCTTTTGTATATAAATACTATGAAATTTATTTATATTAATTTATTAAAATTATTGTATTAATTGCACTTCCATGTGGTCGTGTATGTTTTTCCCGCCAACCCAAAGTGGCGTCAGTTTCTATTGCACTTTTGAAGCGTACGCACGTTTTTGTTGTAGTGCTTTAATTTATAAAATTAATACACTATTTTCCATTGTAATATACTTTTATTAGCCACATTCGTACAACACATTTTCGTTGTTCTTCCACACACAGCTTCTTAATTTGAAAAACCTCCCAATCCACAAAAAAACAATTCATGTTGCAACATGGCCGGCTCCTCCTCCTTCTCCTCCTCCTGTATCACGGGATGCTCATGATCGTATGAGGAGGTAGAAGAGGAAGAGAACGAGGAGGAGGGGAGGAAGATGTGGGAGGAGTGAGCGAGGAGGAGCGCGGATGAGGAAGGAAGGGGGAGTGTGGAAGTGGAGCGTGGAAGAGGTGGATGGAGGTGGAGGTGAAATGGAGATGGGAAATGAAGGGGAGGAATGGAAGGAGGCGGAGAGGAGGGAGAGATGGAGGAGGAGGAGGAAGAGGTGGAGGAAGAGGAGGAGGAAGATTAGGAGGAGGTGGAGGAGGAGGAGGAGGAAGACTAGGAGGAGTGAGAAGAAGAGGAGGAGGAGAAAGAGTAGGAAGAGAAGGAAGAGTTGGAGGAGGAGAAAGAGTAGGGGGAGAAAGAGTAGGAGGAGGAAGAGGAGGAGTAGGAAGAGGAGGAGGAAGTGGGAGGTATAGGATGTAGAGACTATCCTCCCTCCGGATGTCCCATCCCTCTGGTTCCAAAACGAGGAGGAGGAGGAGGAGGAGGAGGAGACACCTATAAGGATTCTTCCTTCAGCACCGGAACTCGAGTAGTCCTCCAAAACGGCTGGCCGGCTCCTTAGTCAGTAAAGGTCTTAGAAACCTTAGAAATCGAAAAAAGAAATCTATGTACAATTCGGCTTAAGCCGCCAATGACATAACGTAACCCATTCATCAACCTTGTGTAGGGCTGAAGTTCTACTCTAACACGGATTAGGTCGTTCTCCAAAGCCAAGGAACCCCTCCGAAACCCTACAGAGGCCTTCTTCGTTACTTCGTACGCCGCTCTTCGATTTCGCCGAAGTCTCCACCGAAGCTCTTCATCCTCAAGACGCACTTTTATGAGTTTGTTTTGGTTAAGGATACGCGATTTTACGCAACATTGAAAGTATGACGTCACCCTGAGGAAAGGAAAGAGTGACGGGGAGATGGGAGGGGAGAGGGAGGGGAATGAAGGGAGGTAAAGGAAGAAAGGAAAGGGAACGAAAGGTTGGATAAGGGAGGGGGAGGAAAGGGGAAAGAGAGGGAGGGGTGAGGGAAGAACACGAAAGGTAGTTGGGAGAGGGAATAGGGAAGGGAAAGGAGGAGAATAGTGAGGAAGGGAAAGGATGGGGAGGGGAGAAGAAGGTTAAGAATTGAGTGGATGGACAGGACGAAGGAGGGGAATGTGAGGAGGACAGGGGAAACACAGAAGTCAAAAGATGAATGAAATAGGGGAAAGAATGAATGAGAAAACAGATACACAGACAAACAGCGAGGCTTTAGAAAGGAGACAGAAATGGAGATAGATAGATAAATAGATAGATAGATAGACGGATTGATATAGAGACAGAGATAGATAGATAGATAGAGAGAGAGAGAGAGAGAGAGAGAGAGAGAGAGAGAGAGAGAGAGAGAGAGAGAGAGAGAGAGAGAGAGAGAGAGAGAGAGAGAGAGAGAGAGAGAGAGAGAGAGAGAGAGAGAGAGAGAGAGAGAGAGAGAGAGAGAGAGAGAGAGAGAGAGAGAGAGAGAGAGAGAGAGAGAGAGAGAGAGAGAGAGAGAAAGCGTTTGCATACTGCAGAAGGCCTCTTCCTGCTCCTCTCTCTCTTCCTCCTGAGTAGGGCTTCCCAGCATATGGCATCACACAGACACTGACAGTTGGGGACGATCACGAACGCCAATGGAAACAACAATAGCATCTACAAAGTCCCCCACATGTGTTACAGTACTGATCGCCTAAGAAGACACAATTCACAGAGCCAGGCATGGACCTGACATAAGGTTCGGGTCTATATAGTGCTAATGCTATGGTCAGCGTGACGTCACAAGAAGGCACAGCTAAGAGGACGGGTCTGACGTCACAGAGGAACGTTCCTGATATGACGTCACATGAGGACATTCCTGGTATGATGTCACAGAAAACGTCGGTGTGATGACGCAACCGTGAGCTTTGTGTAGCTGACGTGACACGTCATCACTAGCAACTGCGCAGTTGGGTTATCAACGTCTTAAACATGGCGCCGTGTTTCAATGACTTGTTAATTAATTTCTATTTAAGAGAGAGAGAGAGAGAGAGAGAGAGAGAGAGAGAGAGAGAGAGAGAGAGAGAGAGAGAGAGAGAGAGAGAGAGAGAGAGAGAGAGAGAGAGAGAGAGAGAGTTAGACTATTTTTCCCTACATGCCAACCTAATCTCATGATGATAACACAAGTGTGACATAAGCGTGACATCAGCAGGACCAACACGATGTACTGTGACGTCATCTAAGCCGACATGACGCGAACAGACTCTCAGGTGACTCGACATTTCGAAACGTCCGTTAACAAGACTTGACCTTGCAGGGCTCCAGCTGCCGTGTTGTAGGCACAGGAACGCGCGCGCACACACACACACACACACACACACACACACACACACACACACACACACACACACACACACACACACACACACACACACACACACACACACACACACACACACACACACACACACACACACGCACACACGCACGATACTAGGAGACGGGACCCAATGAGCGTGACTTTCTTGTACACTACAATTAGGTTTAATGGAATAAGGTAAACACACACGTGTACATATACACACACACGCGCGCGCACGCACACCCACACACAAACACACACACACACACACACACACACACACACACACACACACACACACACACACACACACACACACACACACACATACACAAAGACGTGTAGTTATTATTCCTCGGAAGTAAAAATGATAATGCCTGGGTTCCAATCCTGTTTAGATTAAATTGGGGAAACAGCTTGTTAGTCTCAACAAGTACGTTAGGTCTTCCCGTGGTCACAACGAAACGAGATTCCATGCAGTTTCATTCCAGACCCACCATGGGCAGTCAAGATCAGACTCTGGATGTTAGGAAACGATCTCAACCCTAAAGGAAAAGAATATGAATAGTTTAAGTACAACCGACTGCAAAAGTCCTAAAGGTTTCTCCAATTTTGACTGAGGCAACAGCTTTGTTAATACTTGTTCCCCGTAAAAAAAAAAAAAAAAAAAAAAAAACAGTATAGACTTGGTTACAACAATAATCGTGTATCATGCTTCCGTGTGCCAACTGTCACGGGGCTCTACACCAACTCGCCACCTAGAAAGGGTGGGTGACGTTTCGCCTGTCGCCAGCTGACCCTCAAGCCAACCGACACAAACTTTTACGAGTGTCTGTCCACACGCTAAGGTAACGTGGAAATCTCTCTGTGGTCTTCCACAAGAACTCGATGGCCACACTCGCCAAGTGGCCTCCGACGGCCGCGTCGAGCAGTTCAAATTGTAACCTCACACAACGGCGAAATGACCCTTATGACATCGAGGGATCCGAGGACATTTTTTTTTCATTACGTGGTGACATGCATTATGGGTTTTTGTATTCCAGGTTGTTACAGTTCCAGTCTTGAGAGCTTTAGGGATGGAATCAATCTGACTTTTCAGCCAACTGGTAGATTATTACCTCGTTCTTTCTTATACTGTTTTAAATAAAATGATAGATTCAACATTGTTTGTGGTATTGTACGAAGCTAGAGAAAATAGGACTATTCATCACATCGACTGAGGAAAAAATGAAAACCACAATAAAATGTACATGAACATGTACGAGTTTATGTACATACACATCTATGTCTTTTACTTTTGATTATAGAATAACGACTGCATTAAAAAATGAAAAAGAAAAAAGAGAAAAAAGCGACACTTTCTTGAAACGCGTAACGTCAAAGAGTCCGCTTTGAAAGAAAACAAACGAAGAGCGATATTACGTCATTCGCTGCCGCCAATCCCTGAATGCACCCAAGTCGTGACGACATGCGGGCAGATGCAAGGTCTCCTCGTATGAGCCAAGCCTTCTTCGAGGAGGAGGTATTGGAGGAGGAGGTGACGTGGGAGGTCACACAGCCTCTCAAGGGTGATGCAAATCGCTCTCGCAAGGTCTACCTCAGCTGCTGACAATCATCAATGAGTCATAAAATCAAGTGGCGCAGGTCGGAGGAAGGAGGAGGGGGAGGGGGAGGAAGGAGGAGGGGGAGGGGGAGGAAGGAGGAGGGGGAGGAGGAGGGGGAGGGGGAGGGAGAGGGGGGGGGGGGAGGGATGGTGGGGGAGGGGAGGAAGGATGGTGGGGGGGGGAGGGAGGGGATGATAAACGAACGAGATGAATTATGTTAATTGGAGCAAATCTTTCTTCCAAGATTTTTTTCACGATTCGATTTTTCTGAGATAAATATATATATATATATATATATATATATATATATATATATATATATATATATATATATATATATATATATATATAGTATTAGGTCAAGTCAAGGCACTGTGACCTAGTAAATCTTTGTTGCATCAATACTCTTCCTCGTGATATGGCGAAACAAATCAACATTTTATAAATACATTGCCTCAAGTACACAATGCACAAGCACAACATGCATTCGCTTGCGTGCATGCGCGCGCACACACACACACACACACACACACACACACACACACACACACACACACACACACACACGAATGTCGCATAGCGTGTTTGCTGTGAAACTGGTGCAGACGATCAATTTCAACATGAACAATTGACCGATCTTCTTTGTTTTGAGGAAGATCGCCCGGGGTAACAACAGCCCGGTGACAAAGCAACAGACATATATCATGTTGCTTTACCTCCTCCCACCCACCCTGGCCCTGAGAAAAAAAAAGAAGAAACCAACCAACTGTGCCGCAACCTTCGGAAATAAAAAGGAAAAGAAGAAACAAAGAGGAGGGTGAACGAAGAAGGCGCGGAAGGAGCATAAAAAAGAAAAAAGAAAAAAGAAAAAAGAAAATAAGAATATTAAAAATGATGAAATCAGGAGGAGGAGGAGGAAAAGAGGAGGAGGAGGAGGAGGAAGAGGAGAAGGAGGAGGAGAAGGCGGAGGAGGAGGAGGGGAAGGAAGAGGAGGAAGAGGGCTTAGTTTTAGCTGAATACTTCCCCGTCCCGTCGAAACCTTAGGAACCTTCTCGATCCGATTCGATCGGGTTGGAGGACCCAAGAACCTCTGCTGCGGTTCCTTGGTCGTTGACTCTTGACTGTGCCCCAAAGGGACTTCTTCGGACTCTGACCTGAGACATATCTTGAGCCTTTTAAGTGGGGCTACTGACCTGCATCCAAAACAGTCACATTTACACTATATGCTGGAACACTTGGGGCAAGTAGCAGTTACCAATAACTAATAGGAATTGATTTGTAGTGTTCATGTTTGTAAGGCGGGGACGAGACCGTACTAAGACCAAGCTACGTATGAAATAGAACGTTATTCTTGTTTGAACCAATGACCGCTTTCGTTCTATGCCTTCAAGGTTCTTGTGGTTTGACCTCCTGTATGGAAGCGAGACCTGGACTCTGGCCAGGGATTTGACAGTCGTGTCTGAGTGCTTCTGGCTTTGCGGGGTATCATAGGGATCGCGTGTCAATCTAGGACGTGCCCGATGGTGCCGTAATGAGACAAGTAACCTCCCTTATCGTCGAGCGCCAGCTACAGTCACGTGGCTTGCCCCCCGGACGACGACCCTGCTTACTGGGTCATCGCTGACATGATTCATTGTGGACAGACCCATGGGGGTGTCCAGGGAGTGACGCGGTTGGACTGATGAGGCAGGTAACAGTCAATATTGTGAATCGGGTGAGTGGGATTCGAACCCACGACTAAGTGGGATTCGAACCCACAACTGAGCAAATGCGAGACCAGCGCGTTTCCGATTACGCCACCAGCGCAAAAAAACAGTATAGAGTTAGACGGACAAGAAATCTACCTGGAAGGCTAGAGAAAAATGGCTGGTGTGGCTATATGCTGTCACAGTATTTGTCTACAACTGATAGATAAATGACATGATTATCTAATTTTCTTGAAACAGATTTAACGATGCACGACTTACGTATTTCTGGGTCTATTTTTCGTAAAGTGTGGGTTGTTGAAATAAAAAAAATTATGTTACTGAAGAAAGGATATTAGTATAGAGAAAGAAAGAAATAGACATGGGAAGCTGGGCCAAGAGAGCATTGAAACTATGGGTGACGTTTATAGTTCGTCCTTACAAAGACGTTCGAAGAATGACGTGGATAAAGGTGTAGATGGTGTCATTAGTATAATATGTTGCAGGGAGTAGGTGGCAAACTAGAACCCTATGAGCACCTGCAGTGGGAGAAGGACAATGACCAACTACAACGACCGGTCTGGCTCGGTCAGAGAGGAGATCGATAAGAAGGGAACAGAGGAAGGGGCGGAGACCGAACGAGAGGAGAGATCAAAGACCTCTGTCAGAAGACGTAACATACCAAAGAGTTTATCACCTCAGTGATAAGGATTTCGAGTTCCAGTCAATCAAATAAATGTTAAAAAAAAGCCATTTCCGTATTAGATCACTTCTCGGTAAGACACCATACGGATGGTGTTGTGACTCACAGTATCAAATCTATAGAGCGGAGTTTCCTAACCTGGGGTGTTGAAATCAATTCTAGGGGGTGTTAGGAAGAGGTGACATTTTCCTTTATCCTTCTAGTAATAAGATATTAGTTAGAAGGTGCTGGACTGCTTGGACATGACTACAGGAGGTACTAGAGGTTAGAAAACGCTGAGTTTTGTGGGTTGTCTTCTTACACCATGTCGGGAAACACTCGTACATATTGAAATCTATGTTTATACCAAAAAAAAAAAAAAAAAAAAAAAGAAAAACGGAGATAATGGATACGAGTTGAAATTTATCTGTTATCCAACGAGAACTGACATGAAATCAGAACAGCACAGAACTGTGGACGAGATATCATTTATCTTCAGCTCGCTGAAGCCACCTGTCATTTTACATAAATAGATAACAGCTCTGCATGTGCACAGGTTCAACTGACACCATTTTTCCACATAACTAGATAAGGAGAAACGTCGACGCAAAACCAATGGCAGTCACGCGTCTCAGATGGAAGCTTGGTAGGTCAATGTCCATTAAGGAAAGAATGAAAAATAATCTTCATCATATCTTAGTATATTGAATTGACGGCAAGAGCTATATGTCATTGCGAAAAAAAATCGTGTTAAGTCAAACTATAATTATGTTATACAAATACAAATTCACATACGCTCACAAGCGCACCCACCCACACAAACACGGACACACACACACACACACACGTTGTGTATGTGTTTGTGTGTGCGCGTGCGCGCGTCTGTACATGCAATCACGCTCGCCTGTGCATGCAATCGCATGCATGTGTGGCCAAGCGTGCGTACAGAGGTTTGAATGCATGCGTTTTCACATGATAATTTGCTCTCCATTTGACATGTCCACACATTCAGAAGTATACACACAAACCTATTCTGCCGGACGTCAGTGATTTAGTTTCAGGCTTGGAAACCCTATTTGTTTCTCCATATACTCATTCCTTATAGACTCTCGTTTCCGTAACTGTGCAAAGAAGGTCGCTTCCTACCTCTTCACTCAGCTACGCGATAACTGGCAGGGCAGGTACCAACACGTCGCTCGATCAAAGTGGACTGACCTGGGGCAAAAATATTTTTTTCTATGTTCTTTTCTTATCCCTGTCACTTATACTTCCGAGATCAATGTAGAAATACATACATATAGTGGGGGACAGAGGAGAGAGGGTGAAGGAAGGGGAGAGTGGGAAAGAAGGAGGGAAGAAGAAATAAGAGAGGAGAGAGAGAGAGAGAGAGAGAGAGAGAGAGAGAGAGAGAGAGAGAGAGAGAGAGAGAGAGAGAGAGAGAGAGAGAGAGAGAGAGAGAGAGGGGAGAGAAGGAGGGAGAGGGAAGGAGGGAGAGGGAAGGAGGGAGAGGGAAGGAGGGAGAGGGAAGGAGGGAGAGGGAAGTAGAGAGAGGGAAGGAGGGAGAGGGAAGTAGAGAGAGGGAAGGAGAGAGAGGGAATGAGAGGAAAGGAGAGAGAGGGAAGGAGAGAGAGGGAATGAGAGTGAGGAAGAGAAAGAGCGGGAAAGAGGAAGCAAGAGTGAGGAAGTGTGAGGAAAAGGAAGAAAGAGAAAGAGGTAGAAAAAGAGAAAAAGAGGGAGAGGGAGAAAGAGGGACGAAGAAAGTCATTACAATCCTGAAGATGTCTTCTTGAAGAGGAAACGTTTAATAAATGGAAGTTTATGCAAATTTAGTTTTGTACATAAAACTGAAGGAAAAGTATGCCATGAAAAATATTGAGAGCGCCAAAAAAGGTAAATAACTGCAAAATGCTGTCGCTTTGAACTCCATATGTACATATTTACACACACACACGTCATCCAAGACCATGGTGAATCACACACACACACACACACACACACACACACACACACACACACACACACACACACACACACACACACACATATATATATATATATATGTATATATATATATACGTATATATATTATATACATATATATATATGAATATATATAATTGAAAATGAATATATATCATTGAAAGTGAGGGCTAGTTGTGCATTTTTTATTTTCTTAGCAGTATTTTACATGTGTCTTATTATGAATTCGTTTTCCT
>NC_134800.1:21616289-21638789 GCF_046742065.1 Oratosquilla oratoria
CTTCCGGAGGCCTTGAAATTGGATGGATGTAGGGCATCCAGTGGTCTGGTACCAAGTGTACCAAGGTCAAAGGAGTGTCTGCTATAGTCGGGTGAAACACGGAGTTGCCAGCGGCGGGGAACCCGAAATACCTGGAAGTCAAGAGGCCGGCCAAGGGTGAATTCGCCTCTGGAATCACGTGGATAATATACGCAAGCACGTATGAACGCACACGATACAGATTTCCATACGTAAGAACATAAGAATGAAGGAGACTGCAAGAGACCATGAGTCCTACACTAGGCAGTTCCATGTTCATTACGACTGTCAACCCCATCCATAAAGTCGTCTAACCGTTTCTTAAATTAATAGTTTCGGCGAATGCATTAACTCCTGGAGTATATGCTAATATTCTATACATAAGCGATTTCGAAACTAGGTATGGTACTTGGTGATTATGAGAGAGGGCCTCACGAATATTATTACTTCCCTATATATTACAAACAAGTAAATGTGATTAGGCATATACATGTGCGTACATGCACACGCACCCCCCCCACACGACTCGATGGCGCAGTGGTAGAGTTCCCGGCCGCCACCACGGCGGTCCGGGTTCGAATCCTGCCCAGGGCTGGAATTATTTCAGTATTGCTGCGAGTCGTTATTCCAACTCTTGTGGGCAGGGAGTTGGGTGTGTGTGTTCGTGTAAGGTCACAACATTACCCATAGATCGGTCATATACGAGTATGAGCTCTGAGCTCTCTTCCGGGAGGGAAATAGCTGTCGATCACGAGTCCAACACGTGATCCAAGACCATGGTGAATCTCAAACACACACACACACACACACACACACACACACACACACACACACACACACACACACACACACACACACACACTCACACTCACACTCACACTCACACGCACACTCACACTCACACTCACACTCACACACACACTCACACACACACACACTCACACGCACACACACACACACACACACACACACACACACACACACACACACACACACACACACACACACACACACACACACACACACACACACACACACACACACACACACACACACACACACACGTTGTGTTCGATTGAGCGACTGGCACCTGAAGAATTTCCAGAATTCAGAGGCAGAAATCAAAACTGAATTTCATGAAATTCTAGAATATAAAGAGGGATCAGGTGAGGCATGTAAACTGTGATGACTATTCACAAGTATATAAAGTAAAAAAAAAAGAAAAAGAAAAACGCCATTGGGAAGTTAAGAATGCCCACATTCACAATTCCTGTAGGTCTCCGTGTGGTGTTAGGACCTAGTCTCACAACAAGCTTACGACCTGTTTCCGACCATCGGCGACCAGGCTGATTTGTGCCGTTCCTCTGCTTATAAAAAGAATTCAAGACAATGCAATTGCAATGAATCTCCCTCTCATGAAGATGAATATGAAATAGGCATCTGGTGCTAACCAAAAGAGATAGAAACAAAAGTGCCACCGTCGAAGGAGGTGGTCGGAAACAGGTCGTGAGCTTGGTGTGAGGTACTGGATTGCCTCTTCGATCCAGTTTCTGAACTGCGATGAACAGAACAGACATGTTCACGAGTTGATATGTCCTTTAGACACGATTACTTGACTCTTTGAGGACAACATAAGATTTTTATGTTTATTCTGGCTGTCGGTAGGCGGTTTCATTCGTGTGAGGGGAAACCCTTCAGGACTCCAAAGAGTTTAGATACAACCAAGTAACAACAACAACAACAACAACAACAACAACAACAACAACAACAACAACAACAACAACAACAACAACAACAACAACAACAACAACAACAACAACAACAACAACAACAACAACAACAACAACAACAACAACAACAACAACAACAACAACAACAACAACAACAACAACAACAACAACAACAACAACAACAACAACAACAACAACAATGATAACAATAGTAATAATAATGATGATAATGATAATAATGAATAAATAAAATAAAATAAAAGAAAAGAAAACGAGGTTTTTGTATTGATAAGGCTTTTTCTCACTTCTAAAGTTTGTTTACCACCAACGAGTCATATACCAACATGATAGTATTGTAACTATTATTACAATCATAATAACTATCTATATATTATATGCATTCAATTATGATTTTAATCATATCTATTATCATAATTCTATCAACCCGCCCACACTTGGATTGCGCTGATTTCGCAGAATCTTATTAAAGACATTGACAAGAAGAAGAAGAAGAAGAAGAAGAAGAAGAAAAAAAAAAAAAAAAAAAATATATATATATATATATATATATATATATATATACAATAAATTTCAGAAAAACAAACACGAAAACCGTTCAAAAATTATTTATTTTCCCTCGAAGAGAGGAGGCTCAAAGTTGTGTGTGTGTGTGTGGGGGGGGTAACGGCATACAAGTCCTCTGGTAACGAGAGAAAAGGGGATTGGATCCCTGTTCACGCTAACGGTTTTAACCGCCGCTGTTCAATTACAATTTAAGACAATGGAGGGTTCACACAAAACCGCGTAGTTTTTCCTTGACTATGCGGTACGTCGCGGTTTAGGCGCGGTTCAAACCACTGGTGTGAACAGGGCCTCAGTTTCCTTAGCTGAATACAATCGTCTGTTGTTAGCCAGAATAAAATCCATAAAGGCTGAATGAATCCTTAAGTAAAAAAAAAAAAAAAAAAAAAAAAAAGGATAGGAATTCAAGAGGGTGACATAGTAGTATTCCTACTAAGGACAAGGTCAAGGACTGTGGGAGTGTGTGTTTCGGGTTGGGATAGGTTCTCTGTCCAACGGAGTGTCTCGACTGAATCCATCTTCAGTCCTGCTGGGAGCCTATCAATCACTTCCTAATCCTATCACTAATATTCCAGACTCGTATATTTATCCTATCTGCCGCCAGGCGATTTTATTCATTCCAAGGAACCTCTACCCCCCACGCAGAGAAAGGTGCTTGTCCGGCGTTGGTTATAACAAAAGCTAAACAATGAGGTAAGTAGTTGGAATGTTTACAGAAAAGCTAAGTACAACTTGATGCAGTTCGGCTGCATAACTCGACGCTCCGATAAGACCCGGTGGGGTTTACCAGGTGGGTTTTACCCGACACGAGATGAGGTTTTACGGGCCAGGAGCGTCTTCCTGTGACTCCCCAGGTGCGACCACAACGCAGAAGACACTGAACACCTTGTGGTAATACATAATCCCATGCATGACCCACGGATAAGATTGTTCTCTTACCCAGCCTGTCCTCTGTCTCTCAGCGTTATTCCCATCATTGATCTCTCCACTCCTCTTTGAGCATTCATTAGCTATATCGCTTTCGATTATGTCCAAATTCTACATCCGTAGATCATACTTGAGATTTTACAGTATATTAGAATGAGGGTTAAGCGCCTTGACTTACATTCTCTAGAAAGACGAAGACTGCGGGGATGATCTAATAGAGGTATTCAAATGGGTCACGGGCTTTAACAAGGGGGATACAGGCAAGGTCATCATATCAAAACAACATGGCAGATTCGTAGTCTTGGATTTAAATTGGACAAATTTAGGTTTAAGAAGGAAATAGGCAAGAATTGGTTTACTAACAGAGTGGTTAACGAATGGATTTAGTAACCATGTAGTGAGCACTGAAACAACTGATTTTTTTAAGAGAAGATTGAATAACTATATGGGTAGGGGTGACAGGTGGCAAGAGACATGGAACTGCCTAGTGTAGGAAGTATGGTCTCTTGCAGTCTCTTCCACTCTTGTTCTTATGTTCAGTGTCTTCTGTGAAGTGGTTGCATTTGGGGTAGTTAGAGTCAACGAAGACAATTCCGTATTGGCACTATTTTCAAGCTGGGTGTGAGTAGAAGGCAGTCGTGTCACTATGTTATATTTTGGGAGTGATCTCTCAGATGGCTTGATGTCTATCGTGTAGTGTGTACATGTTCTTGAAGGGATGAGTTGTAAGATTCTGGGGGTAGGTTATTGTAGATGTTGCTCGGTTTATTTTGTTATTGGATTTAGGGGGCTGTAGTTTGTGATTTGGTATGTGGGATGAGAAAATTCGAGGTCGCTTTCATAAAACTGTTCCACTCTGTGGGAAGCATTTTGGTTTACAAGTGAAGATGTTTTACTGGGGTTGTTAATGTTATATTTTGTGTTGTTTGTAGAATGTATTTTTTAACTGCTAGGTACCATGTTGTGGGTTCATAGTTAAATGCAGTTTGTAAGAGTTGCTTGTATAAAGTAATTAGCGTTTTTGTTTTGATGTTCAAATCCTGTACCCGTTACTGTTCCTAGAATGTTCAATTTCTTGTCCTTACTGTCAAGTCTTTAAATAATAACTGAAGGTCCTGGATGTATCAAAAGCGAGGCCCAATATTTTAGGATTTTCGTCCAGTAGGAGAGGTGGGTCATCTCTGATTGATCTTTGCTTCTTTGATTCACGTTGTCGGGATAAGCAATACCACTTATGACATTTGAGGGCATGCAGTCATCACGTTTCGTCTCAGGCATTTCTCTAGTTTATCTATGTATGTTTGGATGTTTCTGGCAGCTGTTATGTAATAGGAAGACTGGGCTATCATTACGAGGTCTTCCATAATGGTGAGTTTTAATGTTGTTCTCTGGGTTTAGTGTAGAGAGGTCCCTTGCTCTTCCTTTGTAAATCTTTTGTAAATGCTCTATTAGTTTTGTGCTGAAGGGATCAATTATACAAACAAAACCTCAGAAAGCATCTCCAAAGATGCAACACATTAAGAATTCCTTGCAATTCGAGCTAACTAAATTGCACTTGAAAAATGCTTCACAATGAAACACGGACTTCCATAATCCGTTCATCATATCAATAAAATCGTCCAGGATTAGCCAGAACAAAATCAATGAAGTTCGTCACTGTGTTGAAAGAACCAATTCCTCTAATCCCTACAGGAGTGGAATCGTTCCTTTTGAGAAATCTACCCTGGATAGCGTCAGACGATTTTATCTCTCTATTCATTATTTATGAGTTAATTTATTTGTTTATATATTTATTTATTCACCTATTTATCTATTCATCTATTTATTTATTTATCTATTTTCTATCTATTTATCTATTCATCTGTTTATCTATTTACCTATTCATCCATTTACCTATTCATCTGTTCATCAATTCATCTATTAATCTATTCATTTTTTTATCTATTCATCTATATTCATCTATTTACCTATTTACCTATTCACCTATTCATCTATTCATTTATTCATCTATTCATCAGTTCATCTATTTATCTATTCATCTATTTGCTCATTTACTATATATTTCTTTTTCGAGGAATCCTCCCGACAGTGAAAGGCTGGGCATCCTTGAGACCGTGACTGTACGTCAACAACAACTTTTTGTTAGGATTCCCTGAAAATTCCTACCTTGGTTCTCTGCTTTGTTATAAGTATTTTCCATTTGATTAGGCTCTTTGCTACTGTGAGCTTCACGTGGAGCTGAATGAAATGGTCGGCCTTGTTGTACGGCCAAATAATGTGAAAAAAACAACAACAATGGCTAAGAAAAAGGGGCGGGTCATAACATATTATTTACACACAATTGAAGGTTTACTCCCTTAACCAAACAAGAACATTTGGCGATTGAAAGAAGTACAGAGATTACATCTAGTTAAACCTTAACTAAGGCATACTTATCTCCAATAATCTGAAACCCTCCTCTTAATGAACAAAATCATATGGTATTAGCTAGAACAAACTCATAACTTTTTCACTGATATCGACAACTTGTGCACTTACCCCAGCTGCGATCTCATTCAGCGTTTACACAGTGAAAGAGTAAAACTAATTCCTTTCATTGCTATGCACAATCTGTCGCCAGTCGATCTCATTCAGCTGATGCGCTCAGCGAAGGTGTTAAGTCATGGCACCAGGTTCAAGGGGTTAAGGCTCCGACTGCCACATGCGATCGCCTCGGCTGAAGTGATCCTCGAGGTTACTTATAGGACGAACTTCATACTAGAGCTGCCATGCGTGAGGAATTGCAGCCGCATAGGCTGCAATTCCCCTCCTCCTCCTCCTCTCCTTCCTCCTCCTCCTCCTCCTCTTCTTCCTCCTCCTCCTCCCCTTTTTCTCTCTCTCTTCTTCCTCCTCTTCATTCTCCTCCTTCTCTTCTTTCTCCTCCTCCCATCCTCCTCTTCCCATCCCTCGTCCCCCTCTTCCTACTCCTACTCCTCCTCCTCTTCCTCTTCTTCCTCTTTCTCTTCTTCCTCCTCCTCCTCCTCCTTCTCTTCTTCCTCCTCCTCCTCCTCCTCCTCCTCCTCCTCTTCCCACTCCTCCTTCGTCGGGGTCTTCTCCTGCCGCAGGAATTGTCGAAGTACGTCAGGGGTAGTGATGGGAGAAGGTCACTGCTCTCGGACCCTACTCTCCCGCTCTCGAATACGAGCCCAGCCGTCGGGCAGCGTTGTCACTTTGGCCCTAGTTAGGGTCATGTGGCTGTGTCGCAAGGGTCACAAAAAAAATAATAAACAAATAAATAGATAAATTAATTAATAAAATAATAAATTATTAAAAAGCAAACAAATAAGTAAATTAATACATAGATAAACAAACGAGTGAATGAATTAATAAATATATAAATGAATGAATATATAAATAGATAATTAAATAAGTAAATAAACAAATCATTAAAGATAAATAGATAAAAAAACGAACAAGAAAACAAATAAGTAAATAATACATGAATAAATAGGTAAGCAAACAAAAACAAACAAGTACATAAATAGGTAAATGAACAAGTAAACAACTAAACAAATAAGCAAATAAACAAACAAAAACAGTAGATAATGTATAAAGATTATGAGCACTTAAGTGTTATATAGGATCATTTAGACTGCATGATCTTCCTCTTCGATTTCACCTGGCGAGCTCAAATACTTCGAATCCTGCACCAGTGTCAGTGACTGCCACATACTCTAGCAGCCCTTGCACGCAAGGCAAAGGTGACGGCTTTTGACCACAGTAAAGAGCCTCTCGGCGTAATTCCTTCGGTACCTGGCCCGGCACAAGTCTCTCTTCCCTTGTGAGGGCTCATGAGAGCGCCGGCCGCGGTGACTCCCCGCCGTGTCAAGAGCCCCGGCGATAGTATGCCGGGGGTAAGCGGCCTCATTTTCCGCCACATCGCACGCGCGAATGATAGATTTGGAGCCAAGATGCCGCGAGCTGCACGTCCTCTGGCTTACCACGTCCGCCCTGTGGCTGCTCGACCATTGCGGGGACCGGTGGGGACTGGAGGTACAATGTTCACAGAGGGAGATAGAAGGAGGGAGAGAGAGAGGGATAAGGGAGAGAGTGAGGGAGACAGGAAGGGAGAAGGGAGAAAGGAGGAGGGAGAAGGGAGGAAGGGAGAAAAGGATAAAGGGAGAGGAAAATACAGATACACAGATAGATGTATATATATAAATATATATATATATATATATATATATATATATATATATATATATATATATATATATATATATATATATATATATAGAGAGAGAGAGAGAGAGATGGTTGGGATCTTTGCTTGAAGCATGACCTTTGTTGATAGGTGTAACTGCTCTCCGTTCACACTTTCGGTAGCGGGTCCTGCCAACATCTGAATGACAACGTCTGTCATTTCTTCTGACAACTTGTAGTCACACTTGGGTGTTAGTCTTATCTGTGTGCATGAGTTTATGCTTAGCAGGGTCGAATTTTATGAGCTGCTTTTCAAATCACTACGCTACCATTTGTTACTCCACACAGATTTATTTCATCATCATATTTGGATACAGGAAATTTGATCTATGATGAAGGTTATTTGTATATAAGATCATCAAAAATAGTCCAGGAATGGAATCGTTAGGACTCTCAATTATAACATCTTTCCAGGTAAATGCTCCGTCATTCAGGACAATGCACTTTTTACGATTCTTTAACTAGTTTTCAGTCCAACTGAGTTACTTCTACAGTACTTCATGTGATGCAAGTTTAGTTGGTTGACTCTCGAGTGGTACAATGTCAAAGGCTTTTTCAAAGTGCAGATAAATAAAATCTATTTAGTTTTATTTGCCGTAGACTGAGATGGCCGTATTGCAAAATCTAAATGGGTTATTTGTACAAGAATTTTGATCTGAAATCGCACTACTGTTAATGTCAATTGTTTCTGTCACTATTCTTATGACAAAGGTTTGACTTATAAGCTTTTGGTTTCCTGGTTTCTGCTTTTCGACCTTTTTGGATTTATATTTTCTACCTTTTAACATATTTCTATTCTCTAGATAGATCCTCGGTCGGGATTGGTTAATATTCTCCTTGGCATCTTCGTGCTTCTTTCACGTGCCCTGTCTTGGAGCCGAAATAGTTTCATGTTTCTTAAAGTTCTGGATTTACGGAGAAGATTAGAGTTTAATGGTATTGTACTGTATTGCGTTGATAAGGGTAGCATGATAACACACATAGTACAAACATCGGTGCATGAACAGGCACAGGCACAGGCACGCACGCACACACACACACACACACACACACACACACACACACACACACACACACACACACACACACACACACACACACACACACACACACACACGTTCATACATCCTTTGTATATTCACACGACGTGTTTCTCTGACCATACATTTGTCGGAATGGGGATACTCGTTCGAGGGCACGTTTGGGCCTCTGCAAGGACGAAGAAGGGCAGGAGGAACTCCACCAGCAGATGGTTCTTCATAGATGGATTCGGGTGTCCTGGTCCCGATGAAGGGAAAATCGAGTACGAACTAATCCTTACCACATTTATTTAACATTTCGTAAGGCTACTGGAAAGCAAAAGACAACTTATGGATGGGGATGACAGGTGGCAATAGACATGGAACTGCCTAGTGTAGGCCTTATGGTCTCTTGCAGTCTCCTTCATTCTTATGTTTTTAATGCATATCCTAAGGAGAATTTGCCAGGTCCCGCCTTTTGGTCTTCTTGGGAGCTCTTCGGGGACAACGGGGAACCTGGAGGAACCGGAGGATCGAAGATGGACCCGGCCGATTTGGTCTGTCGCCTTCGAACTCGAGATCTTCTTTTCCTTTTCTTTCTCTTCTCTTCCTCCCCTCCGATTCCTTTACGCCAAACACTCTGATCCATTTCCCTTCATTATTGCCCCTACTCTTTCTTCCTCTCCTCCTCTTCTTCCTCCTCCTTCCCCTCTGTCTTCTCTCCTTTCCTATTGCGTTTTTACTTCATAATGCCTTCCTCTTTCTCTTCCTCCTCCTCCTCTGTCTTCTTTCCTTTACCAATGCCTTTTTACTTCATAATGCCTTCCTCTTCCTCCTCTTTCCACCCCTAAATCTCACTATGCTCCTTCCCCTCCTCCTCCTCTTCCTTCCCAACTTCTCTTTCGTCCCAAACGTTTTCTTCTTTATTTTCTTCTTCCCCATCTCCCTCACCTAACTTTTTCCTCCTGCTTCTCTTCCTTCCCAACTTCCTTTTCTTTCCAAAAATCTTCTTCCCTCGTCTTTCTTCTCTCCCTCATTTAATCTTCTCCTCTTCCTCTTCATCCTCCTCTTCCTCCTCCTCTTCCTCTTCAGTTTTTTTCATATTTGTTCGTGTGTGATGGGCAAAGTTGCGCCATCAATGAGCGGACCGTCACATGTCTTAGTGCCAATAAAAGTTTGCAGTACAAGTCCGAGGGATCCCCGACTCCTCTCTTGATGACCGCCGGGCCGAGGGAGGGGGACGGGAGTGGAGAAGAAGGGTCCAGTGGTGGAACAGGAGACAGAGGCGGCGGCGGTGGAATTATGTGGAAGAGGTGGCTGTGGGGGTCATGGAGAGTTGGGAGAAAACGGGTCTCAGCCCTCTGGTGATGGGTCACAGTTGCGGCTAATGTTTACATCGATGACGTCATGTCGCTGTTGAAGGTCAGGGGACTCGCCCATGAAAACTTTTAGATATCGAAATAATTCTTAAGGTCACATTCTTGCCGTGAATACTGTAATTGATATTAAAATTGTTATTCATAATTATTTCCATGTCTTAGAAATACTATTAGATTTAGAATTCCTGCGTGAGGACTTCCATTGAAGATAAAAATACTTTCAGTAAACAAGACAGCAGCATACAAACCGGATCATTGTATGTCTCATTCAAGAAATGACATTTTGGATATAAATGCAATTTCGGAGTGGGGTAAAAGGTATTACACCACCTAGACCATGCAGAAATATCTATGTGACTGATTTTGTGAGGGAGATGCATTTCAAAGTCAAACAGAAAGGAATAGAGTAAGATACAAGAGACGAAGTTATCACCAGAAAATAAACAACAGTGACGAGTTTCAAATGTCACAGTCCAGTGTCAGATGTATTGTTTTACATACTTTTCGCTTACAGCCAACCAGACAGACAAGAGAGACATGAACAAAGAACAAAAACAGAATTAGCCATAGTTATTAAGGCCAGAGAAGAATAAAACTAAGAGGTATAGAGAAACTGGTACAAGATTATGGAAATATACCTGTATTTCCTAAATGGAAAAAATTAGGAAATAGACCCAGTTTACATTATTAATCTATTATCTGATTCACTATTAGAATGCTTGTTTTTTTCTTATTCGTTCATTTTGCAAAAATATATCTCCGAGGTTTTGATTGGATGACAGATATAGTCTTCAAGAGTTCTTTGAATTAATAGAAAAGTGGATCCTCTTACTTGATGTTTTCGTTTCAGAGATTTTCTTTTAATAATTGTTCTTCCATCCCCCAAACCACTTTTGCTGATATGGGACTGCTGGACCAGTAAACATATATACAGTATATTTTATATATATATATATATATATATATATATATATATATATATATATAATATATATATATATATATTATATATATAGTGGATATTATATATATATTGTAGATGTATTTTATTTAAGATTTTTTTCAAATGCCTTTCCTTCTTTAAAAAAAAGTTCATTGTGCCGTGTCAAGCGGTCTGCTTGTAATGACGAGGTGTACGATAGCGAGAAACATGACATTTTCATAATTTACACATTATGACGTATGATGAATATTTATAATACTTTTGTAATAGCATACGAAATTTCTATTTTATAAAACGAAATCACAGCAAAACTGGTGACACTACAAATCTTCTAAGTGGGGTAAAGTGGACTTTTATGTTACTCAAGAGTGACTTCGTCAGCTTCAGGAATGTTTTTTTTTTTTTGTGATTCCGTACACTCCACATTTATTCATTTATTATTTAATTGAAGTGTTCGCTGTTTCTGATCTCTTCCCTCTGGCGACGAACCTCACGAAATTCGCTTCAGGCAGCTTCAGGCAATTTCGTCTGGTTCAGAGGTTCCCAAATTAGGGGGCGCGCCCACTAGGGAGGCGTGAGGAGGATACAAGGGGTGTGTGAATTCATCTGCTCAAAGATCATTGTTTATGAGAATAATGAAATAAATTCAAGAACAAGTATCTGCCGTTACATACTTGCAAAGTATAATTCTATTAGTCACTCCAACCCGTTTTCTATTAAGATACAAGTAGAAAACATAGAAATAGAATATATATATATATATATATATATATATATATATATATATACATATATATATAATATATATATATATTTATATATATTATATAATTTCATACTAATAAAAAAAGGTGGGGAGCTTTCTGGTCTGCTGGAGTAAAAAACGGGGAGTCATTAAGGTTTAGGAACCACTGCATAACACAAGGGTTGCTCTATTACTGAATGGGATATTGATCGTCTCATATGAGCATATGGCATATTATATGCCTTGCCCAGTAATCCCACACTCCCTCCTTCCCCTACCCCCTCCCCCTCCCTCTTTTTACTTAGCCGTAGTCTTAGAACTTCTTGGAACATTAGAATATTCTATTACTTAATTGCCAGTCATTGACCTTCCTATACCCACTCATTATTTATTTATTATTCATTTCTCCATTAACTTATTTATCTATTTATTAATTGATTAATCAATTTATTTTTGCATTTAATATTCTTTCCAAACAATTTTCTTCAGCCGAAGGAACCTTCTCTGCTTCTTCAGATCAAAATATATCTCAGTTATCTTGTCTAAGCTGGGCGTCTACTTCCATAGCTGTCACCAGACAATTTGACTCGTTTGAGAGACTCCGTTCCCGGATCCATAGGTTAATCTATGGACTGCAGGAGCTGATTTTACATTTTAAGAACATAAGAACATAATAATGAAGGAGACTGCAAGGTACCATGAGGCCTACACTGGGCAGTATTACCACCTGTCATCCCCATCCATAAAGTTGTCTAACCGTTTCTTAAAACAACTGATAGTTTCAGCGCTCACTACATGGTTACTAAGTCTGTTCCATTCGTTGACCACTCTATTAGTAAACCAATTCTTGCCTATTTCCTTCTTAAATCTAAATTTGTCTAGTTTAAATCCATTACTGCGAGTCCTGCCCTGTTGTCTTAATATGATGACCTTATTTGCGTCACCCTTGTTAAAGCCTTTGATCCACTTAAACACCTCTATCAAATCACCCCACACTCTGCGTCTTTCCAAAAGAGTGTAAGTTAAAGTGCCTAAGCCTCTCTTCGTAAGGTAAATTTCTGAGTCCATGTATCATTTTGGTCATTCTCCTCTAGCTGCCATCAGATGCTTCTATTTGGCTGAAAGAAATCTCCCTCTTCCTGACGTCTAACCCAATGGGGGTAGTTTTTGAATATATATTTTTCTCTGGCTGCATCCGGACTACCATATTCAAGTGAAGACAATCCCCTGATATTTAGTAGTCAGTTAATATCACACTCCAGGAACTGAACAATAAAATTTCTAGAGAAGGTTTTCAACGTTTCTGTAAGAGACATGTTAAAGTCCCTATTTCTAGCGTTTCTGACGTCACTAGGTGGGGTGCCAAGGAAATGAATAGAATAGCCTGGTGACAGCTGAAATAAAAGGAAATGTGCCAAACGGTACGGAAGGAGGGAGGGGGAGAAAAACCACTGGGGATTGACCCGGGGTTTCACCAGGTCGAACCGTTGACGACGACGACGACGACACCGATAACGACAACGATGGCGAAAATGACAACAACGACGACTGTGAAGACCATGTTAAAGATGACGATGACGACGACGACGACGATGAGGACGACGACGACACCGATAACGCCAACGATGGCGAAAATGACAACAACGACTGCGAAGACCATGTTAAAGATGACGATGACGACGACGACGACGACGACACCGATAACGACAACGATGGCGAAAATGACAACAACGACGACTGCGAAGACCATGTTAAAGATGACGATGACGACGACGACGACAGCGATGACGACAACGATGGCGAAAATGACAACAACGACGACTGCGAAGACCATGTTGAAGATGACGATGACGACGACGACGACGAGGAGGAGGAGGGAATGGCGACGAAAACTTCTTTTGAATCAATCTATCCACGTTGACGTATGTATATCTGCGCGTACACGAACATTTCAGCTCTTCATCCCCGTCCTCCTCCTTTTCCTCTTCTTTTTCCTCCTCCTCTTACTTTTCCTCTTCCTTCTCCTTTCTCTTCTCTTCCTTCTCCTCCTTTCTCTTCTCTTCCTTCTCTCTCTCTTTCCTCTCTCTCTTCTTCGCCTCCTCTTCTCTCTTATTCTCCTCCTCTTCTCTCTCTCTCTTCTTCTCCTCTTCTCTCTTCTTCTCCACTTCTCTCTTCTCCTCCTCCTCCACCTTTCTCTTCTCCTGCACCTTTCTCTACTCCTCCACCTCTCTCTTCTCCTCCACCTCTCTCTTCTATTCCACCTCTCTGTTCCATTCCACCTCTCTCTACTCCAACTTTCTCTTCTCCTCCACCTCTCTCTTCTCCTCCACCTCTCTCTTCTCCTCCACCTCTCTCTTCTATTCCACCTCTCTATTCTCCGACTCTCTCTACTCCAACTTTCTCTTCTCCTCCACCTCTCTCTTCTCCTCCACCTCTTTCTTTTCCTCCACCTCTCTCTTCTCCTCCACCTCTCTCTTCTCGTCCACCTCTCTCTTCTCGTCCACCTCTCTCTTCTCCTCCACCTTTCTCTTCTCCCCACCTTTCTCTTCTCCCCCTCTCTATTTTCCTCCACCCACCTCTCTCTTTTTCTTCACCTTTCTCTTTTCCTCCACCTCTCTCTTCTCCTCCACATTTCTCTTCTCCACATCTCTCTTTTCTTCCACCCCTTTTCTCCTCCACCTCTCTCTTCTCCTCCTCCTCTTCTTCCTCCTTTCACCCCTTCTCTTTTCTCTCCTCTCCCTTATTGTCTTCCTCCTCTCCTTTCATCTCACCACCTCTCCCTTCTTCTCCTCTATCTCTCCCCACTTCTCTACCATCTCTCCCTTTTCTTTCTTCACCTATCTCTTCTCCACTTCTTTTCTTTTCCTCCTCCTTCTCCTTAGCCCTCCTCTCCTTCCCTTCCTCCTTCTCCTCTCCCACCCTCGCCTCTCTCTCTCTCTCTCTCTCCTCTACTCACCCTCCTCATTCTCTCCTCTCTTTCCTCCTCCTCCTCTCTCTTCCTCCTCCTCCTCCTCCTCCTCCTCCTCCTCCTCCGTAAGAGCGCCATTATGAAATTCGAGTCGGGGGTCCCACTCGGGGCCGTAACTTGGTCATGTGCTGTTATTACGGGACCCCCTGGATGTAATTACCAGGGCGGCAAGGGAGGCAGGATTGCCGGAACCTGAAGGAGAAGAACGGAGGAGAACGAGAAGGACCGGGAAGTGGAATGAGAGGCAAAGGAGGACAAGGAAGAAGAGAGAGGAGGAAGAGGAGGAGAGGGAAACAGAGAAAGCAAGAAGGAAGAGGGGGAAGAGAAGGAAGAGGGGGAAGGAGAAGGAAGAGGAGGAGGAGAACAAAAAGAACAAGAAAGAAAACTTGAGGGAGGAAGAGGGTGAAAAAGAAGAGCAAGAGGGGGAAGGGTAGGAAGAGGAAGTAAGAGAATGAAGAGAAAGAAGAAGGAGGATGAAAAAGGACGAGAATGAGGTGGAGGAATTTAGGAGGAGGAGGAGGAAGAGGAGGATGGAGAGGAGGAAGAGGAGGAGGAAGAGGGGGGGAAGCAGAAAAGGGGTGGAGGAAAAATAGGAGAAACAGTAGACAAAGATGGAGAAAGAAGTTGCTGAGTATTAGGAAGTGGAGGAAGAAGAAAAAACTATAGGGGAGTAGGAGGGGGAACGAGCATACGAAAGAAGAGAGGGAAGAAGAAAAAAAAAAGAAACAGAAAAAGACGAGGGAGAAACGAATAATAGGGAGTAGGAGAGGATGAAGAGCCTGACTGGGAGCAACGTGAAGAGGACGAGGAGGAGGAGGAGGAGGAGGAGGAGGAGGAGGAGGAGGAGGAGGAGGAGGAGGAGGAGGAGGAGGAGGGGGTGGAGGAGGGGCTGGAGGGAAGTGGGGACAAAAGTGTATGGAGGACAAGAAAAATGAGGTGGAGGAAAAGGAAAACAGTGTGAAAAAGAGAATGAAAAAGAGAAGGAAACGGAGAGGTTTGAGACTGTTAATCTAAGAGGCAGTATTTCTTTGATTTCCAGTGAAATAATTTCCATTTCCAGATTCATGTTCCAATCGAGATTTCAGAATCTATCGAGGTGGTGATCGTTTCAAACATGGAAGTATATACTCCACACACATTTTCCTAATCCTAAATCTATAAAACTCAGGTTTAGCAACACTTGTTTTCGTGCTATCAGAAACTCCTAAACATAATAAACTGTTTATTTCCGCCCAGAATCGTGCAAGATTATCCTTCACCAAGTCAAACGCTCTTATATCAATAAGTGTCAAAACATTGTCACTTCTAATTTATCACGTGGTTTCTGGTACCCAGCCAACATTAAAAGCAAAGAAAGAAAGAAAGAAAAGAGAACTCTCCGTCTTTTTTACAGTGACGGCAGTGTTGCTGTCTCCTCCCTTTGATAAAAAAGAAAAAAGAAAAAAGAAAACTGAACTCTTTGATAAAGCTTTTCACTTTAAAATATTTTGGAAGATTCTGGTGCCATTGCTATGCTTCTTGCTACTTCTTGCTACTGCTCATCCGAATTTATTTATGGGATGTTACTTTCCGTCGCACCTGACCTTGACACTGATGAGATGAGACTTACGGTCCAGATAGAGTACCTCCTATCACTATATGAAGAAAAAAAAAAAAAAAAGTAACTGTTGATTACTTGTTTAGGTAAATTGTTCCATCTATGCCTATCAATTTGTTCTTACCCTTTGTGCTGGTTGCATACCTACATTCAATTTATTCCAAAGATTAGTTTAGATTACCTACTTATCTAAGGTTTTCAACTGCACCCTTTATAGGAAGATTGTAAAACGTCTTTCCATTCAAGGCTCTCTGATCGTCAGTATGGCTTCCGCAAATGACGTTCGACTGAAGATATAAATCTTTTGTCTAGATCTTGGATAACTTCTTTGGGTGTTTTGGCGAGACCTACAGTGTTGCATTACACATTAAAAACCTCGAATGAGTCTGGGACAAGCCTTTGATTTCTAAGCTGCTCCTATCTATCTCTATCTTCTATCATTTTTCATTTTCTTTCTGACCGTGTAGACGATCACTGCCTTTCTCCTGTGTCTGTGGCCTCTGGAGTCCTACAAGGTTCTCATCCATCTCCTACTCTTTCTTCTATCCATGAATGACCTACTTGATTGCACGTATTTCCCTACACAATCTTATACTGATTACCCCTCTTTACATTTTTCTACGTCATTTCCCAGACGTTATTATCAAACTGAGCTCCAATCTTCTACATGGATAGCTGCAGGACCCCTGGACCTTTCTATAATATCTGACTAGGGGAGAGAAAGCCAAGTGTCGCTCAACGGCACTGAATCAATTTCTTTTCTCCACTCTACACAATCTATTTCATCTATTTATCCCTTTTCAAGGAAACACAACCTTTTAGAACCCTAAATATTGTTTGTCTTTCCTTCGTTATCAAATCCAATCGGAAAACTCATCTCAACTATTACTAAAATAGCTCAGATTTAATTAGGCTACCCATGTCATCTTAAAAATTTCTTAATTCTAAGTCAGTTGGTGACCCTATTCAGGGGTTTTGTTCGTCATTGTTTGGAGTACGCTTCTTATGTTTGGGGCGACTTGTCCCAATGCTCCTCAGCAAGACAAAGCTCAAAGCATTCCACCTTATGATTGCTTCTTTCCTCAATGACACACTTCAGCCTCTCCCTGTCCACCGCAATACTGCATCTCTTTTCTATATTTATTTTCAAGGTTACTTTTCTTCTGCGTACTTCTGAACCTAATGAGACCAGGCGATACTGTTCTTCCGTAAACGTCTCACTCTTTCCTTGCGCAGTTGTTATCTTTTGTAAGAGTCAATCAGTACTTTTTTTTTTATCTTTTCTCCTACTGCAAGGCTCTGGCATTCTTCCATCTGATGTTTTTCCACTTGTCTATGACTTCGAACATTACAGAACGGGAATTTCAAGATACCTCCCCACATCGGGCACTTGATTTTGAATTGGAGTCTTCTCAATTCTTTTCTTTCTAGATTTTTCCTCTCTTTGTACTTTTTGGCCTTTTTGTCATTTAAAAAAAAAAAAGTGTAAAGAAGAGGAGGAAGAGTATGAGAAGAAGAAACGTGAGACAGGAGAAGGTCATCAGATTCTAGACACAGAGAAAAATAGAAAGGATGAAGATGTGGATAAGAAAGAGAAGAAAAAGAAAGAAGAGGAGGAAGATGATAAAGAAGAGGAGCAGAAGGAAGGACAGGAAGAGGAGCGGGTGTAGGAGGAACAGGACGGATAAATATGTGGAGGAAAGAGAAGAGAAGGAAAAGGGAGAGGGGGAAGATTAGGAGTGAGAGGAGGTCGACTAAGTGGAGGACTAAGAGGAGTTTGACCCCGGTAATTAGCGTGTATGGAGGTCATTAGGCGCCGACTCCTCCGCGCTGTGCATTACCAGGCCCGTCCCTACCCCCGCCCCCCGGCCCCGCCCCACGCCCATCCACTCGCTCGGCTGCAACACAGTCCCGCCCATTCGTAATCATTAGCCAGGTCAAACGCCCCCCACCCACCCACCCACCAACCTCCCTCGCCTCCTCTCTTCCACCTCTCTCTCTCTCTCTCTCTCCTCTCTCTTCCTTTATGCCCTATTCTCTCCCATCTTCTCCTCCTCCTCCTTTTCTCTCACGCACATAATTATCCAATTTCCTCTTGATTTTACTTTCTTCATGTTCTTTCATTTTTTTCTCCTCTTCCTTCTTTCCCCCTTTTGTTCTTTTTCTCTTCTACTGATTTTCTTCGTGTATTACATAAAAACATATTATTTTTTCATTTCGGAATTTTTTTTATTCTTCTCCATTTCATCATTTCATCTATTACTCTTTTCATATTTTCTCTCTGATATTTTCCATTTCGCCATTTCGTCTCCTACGGCCCACCTCCCCGTCTCTTTACTTCCTGGGAAGAAAGAAGTTCAGCCTGTTCCTCTACTGTCCTTTGAATTCTCCCTTAAAAAAAAAAAAAAATCATATATATATTGTTGTTATTGTTACTATTATTGTTACTTTATTATTATCATTATTATAAATCTTTCGAAATCTGACCCCTACCAAGGGGGGGCGTCAAAGGGTTGAATAAAATAGTCTGACAGCAACAGGAGTAGAAAGGTGAGGACCATCCTGCACGTAAGGGGTTCACCCTCACCTGGTCAACTTTGTTTTTCTTTCCAATTCTCTCTTTTAGCGATTCTGTTTGTCCCTCTTTGCCATTCTTTTTTTTTTATTATTATTATTCTTTCTCCCTTGGGCATTTGGGATAGCGAGTTCTTCGACGTTTTACATTTACACTCAAACACTCTCTCTCTTTCTCTCTCTCTCGAACACACATACATACATACACACACACACACACACACACACACACACACACACACACACACACACACACACACACACACACACACACACACACACACACACACACACACAGACGCTACGCACACATATATCAAAAGTGCTTCAATCTACATGTTAGAAAAAAAGTGTCTGTTAATGACAGTCTTAGTGACAGAAAAAGTACGCAAGGCGAGTGACGATGCTTGTGTTACCGCACCTTTCCAGATAATTGCAACTTCCTCATTTCATTAATCTCTTCGACTGTAAAAGGTCGTGTGTCTGGGGAATGTGGGGTTTCCACGTCTGAATAAAATCATCTGGTGGGACCCAGAACGAATGTACAAGTTTTCAATAGAATTGGAAGGGTTCACCGATACTTTTTTGTTATTTCTTTAGCTACGCTTCCTTCTCCTCCCTCTGGTCCTCCTCCTCCACCTCCTCCGTTCCCCCAACCACTCCCTCCCACGCTCACTCCGACTCTGCTCCCTTGTGTACATGGGTCCTGTCATCTGTCAGCCTTTCTGATTGCATTCTTCTCTTTGGTTGCTGAATACATAACCTTACCTCTTCCTCTTATTCCTCCTCCTCCGCTTGCTCCTCCTCCTTTTCCTCTCCTCCTCTTCCTTCTCCTCCTCTTCTTCCTCTTCCTCCTCTCCCTCTTCTCCTTTTCTTCCTCTTTCTTTACCTCCTCCTCCAACCTGTGTGTCTCCTCCCTCACCTTCATTTGTTTCCTTTTTTTCTCTCTCTAGCTTTCCTCGTGCTCTTTATCTACTTTATCTACTTTTCGTATCTTCATTCTATTTTCTTATCTATGTCAACCCGCACTCTGGAGAGACGTAGAGTGCGGGGGTGATCTAATAGAGGTATTCAAATGGGTCAAGGGCTTTAATAAGTGTGATTCAGGCATGGTCATCATATTAAGACAGATGGTTAGGACTCGTAGTAATGGCTTTGCAACGGAGAAAGTTAAGTTTAAGAAGGAAATGGGCAAAACTTGGTTTATCAAAAGAGTGGTTAACGAATAGAATAGACTTAGTAACCATGTAGTCAGCGCTGACACTATTGGTTGTTTTAGGAGAAGATTAACTAACTTTATGGATGAGAATGGTAGGTGGTAATGGACATGGAACTGCCTAATGTAGGCCTTATGGTCTCCTTTAGTTTCTCCTATTCTTGTGTTTTTATGCTTTTATGTCCTTGTTTTTACGGTGTCTCTGTTTCTATTTCCCTTATTCAATAGGTTAAGCTACAAAGGTTGGGCTAAGCTAGGCTGGATTAGGTAAGCATTGGCTGGGCTAAGCCAGACTAGATTAGGTTAGCATAGGCTGGGCTAAGCTAGGCTAGGTTGGGCTAGGGTAGGCTAGCTTGGGTTAGGGTAGGTTAGGGTAGGCTAGTTTAGGTTAGGGTAGGTTAGGGTAGGTTAGAATAGGTTAGGATAGGTTAGGGTAGGTTAGGGTAGGTTATGGTAGGCTAGTTTAGGTTAGAGTAGGTTATGGTAGGCTAGTTTAGGTTAAGGTAGGTTAGGGTTGGCTAGTTTAGGTTAGGGTAGGTTAGGGTAGGTTAGGGTAGGCTAGTTTAGGTTAGGGTAGGTTAGGGTAGGCTAGTTTAGGTTAGGGTAGGTTAGGGTAGGCTAGTTTAGGTTAGGGTAGGTTAGGGTAGGCTAGTTTAGGTTAGGGTAGGTTAGGGTAGGCTTGTTTAGATTAGAGTGGGTTAAAATACATTAAATTACGTTAGGGTCTTCCACATTTGTCCTCATTTGCTGTTGTCCAGTTCCTGCTGCTTTAGTCTGTTCTCTCGAATTGCATTTTCTTGTTCCCTCTCTTCTGTTTTCCTTTTTTCTATATTCTCCTTTTTCTCCTGGTTTTCATTCTACCCTCGCTCTGTTTCTATATCGTCTTAATTGATTTTAACTTTCTCTTTCCCTGTATCCTCTTCCTCTCCCCATACTCATTTCAGTTGAAACCGGTGAATGTTTTCTTAAATAATGTTGCTAAACAATTGGTTTTTAGTTTCAAGTCTCGTTGAATTACATTTTTTCTACTATTTTTCATTCTCGTTATATGCATTACGTCAATTTTTTTTAAGCTAACAGCTGAGGTCAATTTATGTTCTATAACAAATCTTCGCCAAGTTAAAGTTGACAGATCGGGATCTATCTGGCGTCAGCCAGAATAAAAGCTAAACAGTGCGTCATCGCAGAAGTTAAGTTAATAATTTCGTAATTGATGACGACCCACGCGGTTGTTCTGGCGGTTGCTAAGCGTTTTTATTCAGTTGAGGGAAACCTTTTGTGTAACAAAAGACTTAATATTCACTATTTCTCGTCATTTTCTCTTAATCCCTATTATAACTGCTGCTTCTTTCTTTTCTTGACTCTATCTCTATGATCCATCATTCTCCCCTTTCTTCTCTCCTTCCTCTCTCCTCAACCCTCTCCCCTCTATCTGTTCTTCCCCCAACTCCCCCCCCACTCTTTTAGACAAGTTCGTCTTTCCCTTGTCTTCCCTCCTAACCCTCTCGACCTTTTCTTCTTCTTCCCCCCCCCCGCCACCTCCCCTCCCTCCCTCCCAACGACTGGGGACAATTCGGACAGACTGATCTAATACGACACCAAGCTGGATCCCAGAGGAATTGTATACCGCTCATTATCTTGGCCATCAGCAGTCCTCCTCCTCCTCCTCCCCTCCTCTTCCTCCTCCTCTTCCTCCTTCTCTTCCTCCTCCTCTTTCTCCTACTTCTTCACCCTCCTCCTGCTCCTCTTCCTTCTCCTCCTGCCCCTCTTTCTTATCTTTCACCTACTTCCCTTCTTCCCCTTGCTCCTCCTCCTCTTTCCTCTCCTCTTGGTCCTCTTCGTTTTCTTCCACTTCTTCCCCTATCCTCAAATTTCTGCTCTTCTTTCTCCTTCTTCTCTTTCTTTCTTTCTTTCTTCCTGGTCTCTCCTTTATGTTCTTTATCTTTTTCCTACACTTCCACTTTCTGGTCTTTTTATTTTTTTTTTTTTGTAAAATTCACGCTTCTGTTCTTATTTTCTATTTTTGTTCATCACGTGATCTCAGTGGTAAGTATTGTTCCAACTCTTCCTCTTCATCCTTTCATCCTCCTCCTCTTCCTCCTCCTCCTGCTCCTCCTCTTCAACGAATTCCCCCCTCCCTTCTGTTCTTCCGGTGGTGACTCAGTCTTTCGGGTCGCGAGGCTTCTTGTTCCTCGGGTCGCCGCCGCCGCCCCTCTCGCTACGCTTTCTTACAGACTTCCTCTTCCTCCTCTTCCTCTTCCTCCCCTTCCTCTTCCTCTTCCTTCTCCTCCTCCTCTTCCTCCTTCTCCTCCTCCTTTTCCTCTTCCTCTTCCTCCTACTCCTCTTTCTCCTCTTCCTCCTCCTCCTTTTCCTCTTCCTCTTCCTCCTATTCCTCGTCCTCCTCTTCCTCTTTGTCCTACTCCTCTTCCTCTTCCCTGTCCTCCTCTTCCTCCTTTTCCTCCTTCTCCTCTTCCTCTTCCTCTTCTTCCTTCTTTTCCTCCTCTTCCTCCTCCTTATTCCTTCTACACTTCCTCTTCATCTTCCTCCTCCTCCTTATTCC
>NC_134800.1:21646289-21651289 GCF_046742065.1 Oratosquilla oratoria
TGGGGGGTGAGGTAGTATGTGTGAGCAAAATTTGACGCAGCCCGAAGGAATTTCTCCCCGTCCTCTCATTTTATGCAATGGGGGGACGGAGAGGGGGGGGTCGCCGATTTAATGAAGCGGCCTTGCTGTGGATGTGCTGGGTCTTGCGACACTGCTTCTGACCCAGGGCAGTGGACAAGGTGCAGGGATGACCCGTCATTCAGGAGGTGCTAAGATGAGAGGGAGGGTGGAGAGGTGTGGAGTGTATTCAGGGATGGAATGGGTGGGAATGATTTTATGCCTTTTCCTTTTTGGCTACCCCCCTTGTAAGGGGGAAAAAGCCTTGGTATATGTATATGTATGTATGTACAATTTTGTTGATGGTGGGAGTCACTTTGATTACAGAAGATATACTATATATAGGAATATATCAAATACACAATAAAGAATGTATATTTACATCATTTCGATACATCATGGGACGTATGCCTATTTCCTGACAGTTGGCCAACCTGAATCCAGTGAAACCTTGCATGTTTGGTTCAAGTTCTTTCGTATTAGCAGCACATGGAAGGCTTCACAAGTTGGGGAAATGTAAGAAAAGCAAGGACGCCACTAATATTTTGAGAGATGCAAATATCCATCGCACAGTATCGATACCGGATTTTCTGTGTCAGACAGTGACTAGATTTTTTTTTTTCGTCCGATAGGTTTTGGAATAAGAGGAATTATAGTGACATTTTCGCTCAGGCAGTTGGTACCCCTGGTTAGATGAACTCCCGTAGAGATGATTGAAATAGCCTGGCAACAAACAGAATCAAAGGATAGGTATAGTTTTTTGTTGAAAAGAAATCTTTTATGATGCGCTGTTCAATGTTCAATTAACTAACTTGATCAATGGTTAGTATAAACCATTAACGACGGTTGCGCACTTTACATAGTTTGTTCTGGTTTATACTTGATTTTTTCAATGAAATTTCGGGATCAAATATATCCATAGTTTCGATCAAAGGATAATGAAACAGGTCGATGTTTAGTCTCATCAGACGGACTTAGTTTTCTTTTTTCTTCGATTTTTTCGCCTTGTATCAATTTATATCGGATTTGACTGATGCCTTCACGTATGGAGATTCTCTCTCTCTCTCTCTCTCTGTTTTGTTTTCTGTATACAATATTTCTACACAATTTTCCTCTTCCTCCTTTCTTCTTTACCCTATATTTCTTTTTCATTTACTCTTTTGTACCCTAATTCTGGCTCCTTTTCATTTTCATTTCTACCTTAACTTCTTCTCCTCTTCTTCTCCCCCATGTCCAATTTTTCCTTTTCTCCTCCCTTCTTCATCCATTTTCTTCGCAAATTATCTTTCGTCTTTTTTACTTTCTCTTTCGATGCCGCGGTTGCTTTATATACTTTATTTTGGCTGCCACCAGACGATTTTATCACTTCATAATGGAATTTTTGTTTAATTGGTTGAAAGGATAGCGCTTGTCATGTTCCACAGTCTCACTGTAGAAGTCCCCTGTAGGGCATTTTCCTCTGTCTCCAGACAATTTTATTCATCTGAATGGAACCCCGGGGGTGTAATGGACTAATTGGCTGTGTCCTCAAGTGCATTTGTTTCTTTTTTCCCTGGAAAATTTCATTTCTACTTTTACATCCAACTGTCATTGTTTATGTCTTGCTTCTAATTGCCCTAATTGCCCTTGTACATCTCTTGTTCTACCCTTTAAGATTTTTTTTTCTTTGACCTTGAATAGTCTTCCTCTTTCTTTGTCTCGTTCCCTCTCCTCGCCCATTCACCTCTAAGTTGGCTTTTCAGTCTTTTTCCTCAGGCTGCCAACAGGCAATTTTATTAACCTGAGGGGCGATAACGCACAACACTTTTTATATGGAGTGTGTCTTTGTATATTACATTCTGGCGATTTATTCAGCTTAACCCTTTGGTGTCTACATTCGAATCTCATATTCATGTTTATTCTATTTGTCGCCAGATGATTTTATTCAGATGAAAGAATCGTTTATAGACGTCAAAGGCTTGAGATCTATCTCGATTATACACTTGTTTATGTTTAACTTATGTTTATTCTGGCTGCCTCTAGGCGATTTTATTCAGTTTAGGGTAACCATCACAGAGGGGGACGTGTGGTCACAACGTTATTTCTTCCGCATAAGAAGGTTTCACTTTATCCTCGTTAAGCTCTCTTAAGTTGGCTCAGGACTAAACCCGTTGTTCTGCTCCGTGCTAACGGGATTGTTTGGCCGAGCTTAGCCAAGTCCGTCTTGTTCGGCTTTTCACAGAATCGCCACTGGCCACAGACTTCTACCCCATCTCTATCTCTTCCTCTTCCTTCTCGTTTTCTTTTTCCTACTTGACGTTCTACAGCGCTTCTCGCTCTGCCTCTACTATTACTTCGACTACTACTCTTCGTTTTCTTTATATTTCTTTTGCTACTTCTGTTGCACCTTCTCTTCCCATTGTTTCTTTTTCTGATTTATCCTATTCTTCTTCCTCTTCCTCCACCTTCACGGTGTACAGCTTCCTCCTCCTACATCCGGGTTTCCTCGTCCTTTTCCTTCAACTTTCTTCTCCTCTTTCCCTATCTTCCTTTTAATTCTTGTTGATAACAATATTACTTAGATTCTCTTAGTGCCCTCCTTCTCCATTTATTTCCCCTCGCCCTGTCACTTCTTCTAACTTGGCTTCCATTCATCTTCTCTCTTAATCTTTTCTTCTTGTCCTTCCGTCTCTTATCCCTTTTCCGTTATGATTCTTTTTGTCTGCGTACATTTCTGGACCTACGCTGTCCATAAGCCCAAAGTGCGGCATTTGGTTCACTTTCACACTAGGCAACCGGTGGCCGCTGCTGGTGGCCGCACCTAGATGTCTCCCATATTTTTCAATGGAGCCCTTCATACGTGGACTCGTCTGAAAAGCTCCAATTGAAAACTATTGCAAGGAACTAGTTGTCACCACCAGTGGCGGACACCGGTTGCATCATGTGAAAGCGGCCTTAACGACATAGGACCTCTTTCTGTGGAAATAGAATTCTTTCCAAACGGGTACCCTCCCCAGATACGAAACCAGTGTAGCCTACTATCCTAACTTGACTTGATCTGGCCTGACATAACCTGACCTGGCTTAACCTGACCTATCCTAATCTAATCTAATCTAACCTAACCTAACCCAACCCAATCTAACCTAACTCAGCCTAAACTGACCTGACCCAATCTAACCTAAACTGACCTGACCTAATCTAACTTAACCTAACCTAACCTGACCTAATCTAACCTAACCTAACCTAACCTGACCTGACCTAACCTGACCTAACCTGGCCTGAACTAACCTAACCTAACTTGACCTTTGGCATACCGTCATGGCACATGGAATGTATACAACCACAACATCAAAATAAGGCAGGGAATCATGACGTCACCCGAAGTGACGTCAGTGGGGGAAGAACTTTATTTTTCCCGTTTGTTCCCGATGGGATGAGGATGTCACCGATACGAAAGTGCAATATCACATGACATGTGACATACAACACATGACACAAGATACACAACACGTGACACATCCCTTCTTTTCAACGCCTAAGTGCAGGTAGTTTTCTCTATTAGTACTTTCTAAATTTTGCAAAATTTCTCCCTTAACAGGTTAGAAATTATCTCACGAAGGAGGGATATCGAGGTAGCACAGAGATGGTGTATTAGTACAATGGTGACGTAATAATGACGTGATGGGGCACTAGTGACGTGGTAATGACGCGATGATGACGTGGCGGTGACGTGATGACGTGGCGGTGAAGTGGTGATGACGTGGCGGTGACGTGGTGATGACGTGGCGGTGACGTGGGGATGACGCGGGGATGACGCGGGGATGACGCGATGGTGCTGGAAGCTGCAATAATGAGAGAGGTCGTGTTGTTAACGGTGGCAGATGGCTGTGAATCTGGTAATGACCTCGCTTGACCCCCCTATTGCAATGGTGACAGTAATTGCTATAGTAGTACCCTGAGAAGGGAGAGGAGGAATAGGAGGAGGAAGAGGAAGGGGAAGAGGAAGAGGAGGAGAAAGAGGAAGAGTAGAGGACGGGAAAAGAAGAAAAATGAGAGACGGCGGAAGAGGTGACCAGGGAGGGAGAAGGAGGAAAGGAGGTGGAGGAGGAAGAGGAGTAAAGGAAAGAAGAGTAGAAGGAGAAAGGGAAGAGGGATGAAGATGAGGTAAAGCAGGAAGAGTGGATGGGGGAGTAGGGAGAGGAAGTGCAGTAGGAAGAGGAGTAGGAGAAGTAGGAAGTTAGTGGGAGGATTAGGATTAGGAATTGTAGTGGTAGTAGTAGTTGTAATAGTAGTAGTAGTAGTAGTAGTGGTGGTTGTAGTAGTAGTGGTTGTAGTAGTGGTGGTTGTAGTAGTGGTGGATGTAGTAGTAGTGGTTGTAGTAGTGGTGGTTGTAGAAGTGGTAGTGGTGGTTGCAGAAGTGGTAGTGGTGGTTGTAGAAGTGGTAGTGGTGGTTGTAGAAGTGGTAGTGGTGGTTGCAGAAGTGGTAGTGGTGGTTGTAGAAGTGGTAGTGGTGGTTGCAGAAGTGGCAGTGGTGGTTGTAGAAGTGGTAGTGGTGGTTGCAGAAGTGGTAATGGTGGTTGTAGAAGTGGTAGTGGTGGTTGCAGAAGTGGTAGTGGTGGTTGTAGTAGTGGTGGTTGTAGTAGTGGTGGTTGTAGTAGTAGTGGTGGTTGTAGTAGTAGTAGTGGTTGTAGTAGTAGTAGTGGTTGTAGTAGTAGTAGTGGTTGTAGTAGTAGTAGTGGTTGTAGTAGTAGTAGTAGTAGTGGTTGTAGTAGTAGTAGTGGTTGTAGTAGTAGTAGTGGTTGTAGTAGTAGTAGTAGTGGTTGTAGTAGTAGTGGTTGTAGTAGTAGTAGTAGTGGTTGTAGTAGTAGTAGTAGTAGTAGTGGTTGTAGTAGTAGTAGTAGTGGTTGTAGTAGTAGTAGTAGTGGTTGTAGTAGTAGTGGTAGTAGTAGTAGTAGTTGTTGTTG
>NC_134800.1:21656289-21671289 GCF_046742065.1 Oratosquilla oratoria
GAGATTGGGGGCACGAGTGTCATTGTCTTTTTCCAGATTTTATAATTCCGTCTACCACATCCCGTATCCCTCTCTTCCTCTTTAACATTAATTCATTTTCTCTTAGATTGCATCATCTATACCACTTCTCCCCCCACCCCCTTTCTCCCCGAAAAGGGGAAGGGGAAGGGGAGGGGGGGATTTCTTGTGTAGAAGGTCGCACCTGAGATCCTGAGAAACAAATGAGCCGCGGGCTTTCAGTTTGGGGAAAGGAGAAAGGAAGAAAGAGTTGGCTAGATTGGGGTTTCGGGAGGCTAAGAAACGGATGGGGGTCTAAAGGTGGGGGTGGGGAGAAAGACTGTTCGTGGACTTAGGGGAGTAGGGTCTTGGTAGGTACCATCGGGGGAGGGAAGGAGACAAAAAATAAATAAATAGATAAATAAATAAATAAATAAAAAAGTCACCCCTGAGGAAGAGGTGGAAGACGGTGGCGGAGTTGGGGGTATGGGGCTAGGTTGGGTTGGGGGTGGGGGGGGCAAAGATTTATTTATTTATTTATTTATTTTTCTATTATTATTTTTTTCATTTTTTTTTTTTTGGGGGGGAGTGAAGTATCAGTCCCACGGGCTTTGTTTGAGCCCGTGATCTTGGGGGGTGGGGGTGGGGGTGGGGGGGGACAAAGAGTTTGAGGATCACAGGATTACACTGGTTTTATCTGATACCAGATTTCGTTCTCCACAAGGCGGTCAACCTTAATCTCTTCGGTAGACAAAAGATATCCAAAATGACGGAGCGTACGTTCATAGGTGCGGTGGAAGATGTTCTTTATTTGTGTTTTGTTTATAGGTTAAGACCTGTACGATCTATGAACAAAGGAACTGGGGAACGGGGGCGAGGTTGAGTACGGGACGGATGGGGACGGTGGAAGAAGGGAAGCCCTACCGGTACGAGACGCGTGGAAAGGTTGGTTGTTGGGGAGATATGTATTGACTGGGTCAAATACGAGGCGTGGAGAAGAAAGTGCTCAGGGAGTGGGATGAGGAGGAAGAGTTAGGGATGGTAGGAAGAGATGGATATGTGGGCAGAAGTGAGAAGAGGTAGTTTAATGAAGATGAGAAAGAAGATGTATGATTTGGGTTATATAGGAAGAAGCACACGCTCTGTTAGAAATTTGATTTGCAACATCAAGTGTGGAATGGTCTCGCAATTGTCGACTGTTTAACTACTTCAGTATAAAAACTATTTCCTCAGTTGACAAAAAAACATCTGGGGCCGTTAAGATATAAATTTGAAACTACGTCACCAGTTAGAAAACTGCTTGACGGTAGGAAAGTCGTAATCTAGAAAGTACATAATCGCGGTGATTTAGATAACCGTTATGTTTCTAAATCTCCCTAAGCTCATTGACAGAATGTAATGAAACTATAGCTTGCATGTAAGTAACAGTTCCTAGGTTCGTTTCAAGTGGTTGATGATAATCATGCCCTTGGATGACGAACAGATGAACTTACGGAACATAATATGGGTCATGGGAAAAAAGTGTGTGAGTGTGTGTGTGTGTGTGTGTGTGTGTGTGTGTGTGTGTGTGTGTGTGTGTGTGTGTGTGTGTGTGTGTGTGTGCGTGTGCGTGTGTGTGTTGAGTGTATGAGTAGGGGGAGGCGATCTGAACACTCAATGTAAAAAAAAAAAAAAAAAAAACCGCGACGTTGGTGGACTTTAGTAAAAAACACTGTACAATAGGAGCGGAAGATGACAGTTTTCATTAAAAAAAAAATGTGGAGATATTGCAAATACAAACGAATTTCGAAGAGAATAGTGGGTTCTTTCTTTCTGCGAGAAGGAACTCCGCCGCTGGACGTCGTGGAAACAATTGGCGCCTCCCGAGAGTGCCTCAGGGTCGCGTTTACGGTCCCCAGAGTTTTTTTATTTATTTATTTATTTATTTATTTTTTTTTTTTTAAACCGATATCACATTGTCCGCTCTTCCCTTCGGGTGACGAATCTACCTTGTGTTTTGTAATTCGATACAGCAACGTTCTCGAACGTGGTGATGATGGAGTCAGCGGCGGTGATGATGGATGCGACGGCAGCGGTGTTGGTAGAAGTGATGGTGATAGTATTGGTATTGGATGATAATGATAGTGTTAGTGGTGATGTTGATGATAACGGCAATAATGATGTTGGTGATGATGGTGCTGGTGATGATGGTTATGGTGATGGTGATGATAGTTATGATGATAGAGATGATGATAATGATGGTGATAATGATGGTGGTGATAGTGATGGTGGTGATGGTTATGGTGATGATTGTTATGATGTTGATAATGACGGTGATAATGATGGCAATAGTTATGGTGATTTTGATGATGATTATGATGATTATGATGATGGTTATATGTGTTTGTGTGCATGTGTGTGTGTGTGTGTGTGTGTGTGTGTGTGTGTGTGTGTGTGTGTGTGTGTGTGTGTGTGTGTGTGTGTGTGTGTGTGTGTGATTCATCATGGTGCTGGACCCGTGGTCTACAACTATTACCCTCCCGGATGAGAGCTCAGAGCTCATATATGATCGATTTATGGGCAATGCTGTGACCTCACACGCACACATACGCGCAACTTTTCCCTGCGAGAATTGGAATGCTGGTTCGCAGTGCAGCGATGCTGAAATTATTTCAGACCTGGAAGTGAATCGAACTTGGACCGCTGGATTAGCGGTTGCGAACGGTACCACTACATTGTCGAACCGCGCGCGCGCGCGCGTATGTGTGTGTATGTGCGTGCGTGTCTACTTTTGCGTGTGCGCGCGTGCATATGTATGTGATATACAACAACGTGTATAATATGTACACTTATAAGCACTGTTCACGTGTATGCATTAAGTGTCGTGCAGGTGTGTGAGCGTGAGTCACCGTGTGAAGTTCTGTCTGTCTGTCTGTCTGTCTGTTTCCTTCCTCTCCCTCTCCCTCTCCCTCTCTGTCTCATCATCGCGTAATATGTGGTAATAGATACTTACACTATACAGTTTTGTACTAAAATAATGCTCCACTGTTTTAGATGGAATTACATGTTGGCTTGCAAACAATTCCATAACAAACGACATTTATTTAAACAACGCTCCAGAACTAAAATTTAATCATCAAAGTTGGCATAACAGTGAACGAAAGTTTCGTTCCATTGCGTCATATTTCATCATGTTCCACACGAAAGCCAGTCGTGTCTTCGACTGTGGACCACAAACGATAACACGATCTGAACGAAACGCGTGTATTTGTTGACGCTTCTACCCCTCCCCAGCGCTGTCGGTGGGACGATGCGAATCTCATTGGCTGATTAGATAAACCGTTAGATTCAAATCTGTCGACAGGAAACGTCGTTGAAGAGCAGATGAAAAACAACTTGCCCGTTATACTCGCTTTGACCGATAAAGGTACATGACCGTAACCTTTGGATCTCCTTGGTTTAGGAGGGAACTAATTGCGTCTAATATTCATTAGCACAGGATCGTGAGTGCTCCTTTGGAATCTATTCACACTTTTCACTGCCACGGCCGATTACTGTGTCGTATTCTGGTTGTAGTTGCAGTCTGTTCTTTTAAAGAAAATATTCCATATTCAAATGTTGAAAATTGTGTCAAAATTAACGAAATTTCTTCTAAATTTGGTTCATACCTTACAACAAACCCGCCGGTGTGAACTCTATGAAATCGATTATTGTACTAACATTGTGCATCAGATAGCGTGTATGGCAAACTGTCCTCATAGTCGACTTTATCCTGAAATACCTTATAAAGAAGCTGAAAATATTCAGCGATTAAGATCTGGATTTTTTTTTTTTAATTCGTTTCTTAAGGCCTAAATCTGCACGAGTTGATGATGAGGCATTACAGTTAATGTTGACTGACGCCGTGGAACAATGATATAAAGAATTATGCTGAAACATTATGACTGCTTGTATTGGTAACAGCAACATCGGCAGCAGCAGCAGCAGCAGCATTAACAACAGCAGCAGCAACAACAACAACAACAACAATAACAACAACAACAGTAGCAGTAGCAGCAGCAGCAGCAACAACAACAACAACAACGTGATGGTCCATGGTACTATTGAGAACACTCTAACATGACCCAGTATGCAGATACGTTTTCATTGATGAGGGCATATTTCTACATTTTGCAGTTCCCTCCTAAGGATACTTTTCGTAAACGAACCTACATTAATGCAACAGCATCAACTGTCGATGCATATAGTGTTCATGCATACTGGGTCAAGTTTGGATGTCCGTGATTGTACTTCATGACGTCATCAACCGAATCAAACCAAGCGGCAGGCATGGGCGTCGCTGCCCTCAATATACGACAATTATCAGTGACGTTGTACCATAATAGCTGATACGCAAACCTTTTTATATGTATTCATTTTCCATTCTTTGGCCGCTCGTTGCTCTGAATGATAACAATATCAAAACGTACTGCGAGTATAACAAGTATGACGAGTGTAATTACGAGTAAAAGTACGAGTGCAACGACAACGATGACGACAACGACAATGTTAGTCGTAATAAAAGAACACTACAACAAAGCAAGTCTATCACGCCATAAACTCATCAACTTTCCTTCCTCCCCATCTTGGGCCATTCAGAAACCACGGCGAAGGAAACTTCCTTCAGTCTTAAGGAAACTCCCGGAGCCACAGGGTCATCATCTTGCCATCATTAATGTGACGTCATCAGGTGACATCGTCCTTACGGGTAACACCACTGTTAAGAACGATATCACTGTTACTAGCACTAGCCAACAGGACATTTTGTCTTTATATAACAGAGGAATAGATTCGAGTGAGACAAACTGCACGGAGGTGCGATACATAACACAGTGACATTAGTTATATGCTTTCTTCTGGTAATAGCCAGAGGTTTGGATTAATCCCTGGACTGAATAGGCTATCCATAAACAGACCGCTCCAGCTACTCACTTTTATCACTGGGTCCGCCAGCAAACACTATGAAAATTGTGCCACTGATTTAATAGGTAAATCACCTACACAGTACAATGCTAAAGATTCCTTTACACATCACCAGTTGCACGTATACTTATGTACATATATAAGCATGTGCACGTTTCTTGTGTACAATTTTGTAGTAAAGTGTATGTTATGCAAATGCGTATGCGTGCACACGCACACCCACACGCACACACACACACACACACACACGCACACACACACACACACACACACACACACACACACACACACACACGCACAATTACACACACACACAATTACACACACACACAATTACACACACACACAAAATTACACACACACACACACACACACACACACACACACACACACACACACACACACACACACACACACACACACACACACACACACACACACACACACACACACACACACACACACACACACACACACACACACACACACACACACACCAGCAAACCGGGTGAAACGACAGGAGCTGCGAGTGAGCATTGACCTCAATATTTTTAGAATCTGGAAGTCACATTCTTCTCAGTCCAAGGCAGATCACCGCCGCTTCCTCCGTCCTGCAGCCGAAGCTACCAGAGGAGCCACGACGCGACGCTCGCTCGCTCGAGTCATCAATCCCTTCCGTGCCTTATAGCACTTTTCATTTACCCGGGTTGCCGTCAGGCTATTCTATTCGCCTGTGTGTCACCACCTCGGCACCGAAGGGCACAAGATAGTGGGGGAATAAGACAACCAGCTCCGCCCATTTTGTTCGGCTCTGCCTTCACCTCGTAAGTACGTAGGGACCAGAATGATCCTCTAGCGATCACTGGTGATAGTCACTTATCTCGGGTGTTCAGTTCCCTAAGACGACGGCTTTGATTACAGCTAAACGTCTTTTGCCGTAAGTTTCTTTCATTTACACTAGGTCAAATTCTTCATGGAATTGTATTATGATAACCTAACCAAACTAACCTAATTAAACTTGTGTTTGCCAGGACAAAGTTAATCAAGAGAAAACTAAATCAAACTCCAGCTTGTATACAGTTTCTGGGAAATTGGATCGCAACAGACGGTAGATACAGGGTGTAAAGAAGAACTTTGAGAGGATGAAACACTCCTTGAGCAATCGGCAATTACCTATGGAATGTTAAGAAATGTACGTGTGGATAGCGATGTATGGCTGCGAGATGTGGACCGCTAATAGACACATGGAAAGGAGACTGGAAGAAGTAAAGATGCATCTCTGGAACCGGGAGTGGTATGGACTGAAAGAGAAGGCAACAAGAAGATACTGGAGAAGTAGCTGCTAAAAACAATGGGAATGAAGCTACGGTTCTTGAACTATGTAATGACAGAAGAGAAGACGGAGAATGTGCGCTTGAGAGGAATAAGAAAAGTGTCTGGTGGAAGACAGACGACAGAGATGCTAAAGATGGCAAGAGATGGAAAAGGTTTGGGCGTTACTCTTCTTCATTCTGTTTCTTACAGGATTTATAACTACAACCCAAGGATAGAAACGCTGTTTATTGGAAACGAAACGCAAGGGGAGGCGACTGAAGAATGCGTTGCATCAAAGCTTTTGGTGTACTGCAGAACAAATGGAGAGATTAATTCCTCGACATTGCCCTGTGTTTAAATGGGTCTTAGGCTTCTGGTAGAAGGCAAGCACATACTTTTCTTCGGTTACAAAGATAAGAAGAGAATTTCTTTGGTTTTTCTGTATGCACATGTCTATGTTTTTTTTTTGTGCCAAGTACTGTAAAATTATCGACTGCAAATTACAGTGTCAAAGAACTGTTTCCCACATCACGTTCCCTTGGACGGGCTCGTGTGATGGGAGACACGCATCTGCGCTGTTCCTTTGTTTACGAGTGAGTATGAATATGCATAAAGTGAATGTTTGCACCCTCACGAAAAGAACCAACTTTCCCGCCCATTTCTTGTTTTTCTAATTTCCTTTGCACATCTTACGTGTTCAAGATCTTCTCCTTTTATTTTGTTCTTTCATAAGAAATCTGAATTGAAAGAAAGATAAACTATTAAATATCTCTTGCAATATTCGTCAGAAACTTCACCAACAATTTAATGCTCAACTCCAGGTTTATCCAATGAAAAACGCAATAAAGAAATGCAGCTTCTGCCATGTCAGCGCAAATCAGCACTTCTACACACCGTTTCATATCAACACCATTTCAGGAAAACGCCGTTGGCATATTACTCCAAGCGTTTAGAAATGTGCTATTTTTATCCGCGTTAGGTGATATTGTGAAGTGGAGTAGAGAAGAAAGAAAATGCAGTGCAATTTGGAATATTGTTGTGCGCAGGCCGCTGCTGCTGCTGATGATGACGTCATGTCGCTTGAACGCGACCCTGGAAGTGACGCTGCGTTGTTCGTGTTTTTCCTTCTTCGCGGGGGACTGCGATCAAGCGAAATGTCCTCATCTTCCGGCATTTCCGTACTTTTGACCTCCTTCCCTAACTGGACTTGTTTTTTCTTCTTTCTGTAAATCCAATTCCTGTCAACTTCCCTTCACCTTTAGTGAACACCTGTTGTATAGGACTTTGGATGGTACAAGCGTGTTCTTTTCTACTTTTCTATCCTATTCTCTTTGTTCTTTACTACTACTTCTTACTGCCTCTTTTCATCCTCTTATTCTTCAACCCTCATCGTTAGCCACGATAATGACATGGCAATTACCTTCCCTCCCTCCGCGTGTGTGTGTGTGTGTGTGTGTGTGTGTGTGTGTGTGTTTCATTTTCTCAACTCTGTTTTATTTCGATTGCCTTAATATACAACCCTTCTTCTGTTTCTCCTTCACTATAAAAATGTCATTCTTTTCCTTTTCCTACTTCTTTTCCTTTCCAATTTCTTCTTGTTCCTCCTTGTTTCCCTGTTCTTCCTCATCCATCTCTTTTTCCACCATCACCATCTTCATCTCCTTCACCACTATTATTCCCAACAATACTGTCTTCACTACAACAGCTATTTTCTTTCTTACCTTTCTTGAACACTTTTTCTTTCACACAAACACTCCCACCTCCATCCGCCTTCCTACCTACACCCCTCCTCTTTTTTCTCTTTCTCCTCCTCATTCTCGTCCTCCTCCTCGTTGTCGTCCTTCTCCTTCTCCTCCTCTTCCTCCTCCTCCTCCTCCTCCTCCTCTTCACTCTCATCACCTACTCTGCCTCCTTCTTCTCCACCATAATTAATCATTACCTTCGCCAACTCCTCATCCTCCACGCGCTCCTGTCTGGAGCTCCTCCAACGACGTCTCCGTCAGCATCACCACCAATTCCCTCTGCTCACCTCCATCACCACATTTACCAAGACTACCACCACCACCACCATCATCACCACCGTCACCATTATTACCACCACCACTGTTACCATTACCGCCACCATTACTGCCACCACAATCACCATTAATGTCGTCTTATTGACCAAGAAAGGAACATTTCCTGTATACCTTCGCGCAGGTGGCTTGGGACAGAGAAAGAAACAAAACTGAACACGGTTGAAGAGTGACATGCGATCCATTCAAGTTATCACGCGTTAAAGAAATGTGCACTGTAAAAAGACTGGTAGATACAGAACATTAAATTTGACTTTGTTTTGGCGGGAAGGAAAAACAAAGCGTTCTGCTCGAAGAACAAGACAAATTCTACCCTGAAGAAGCCGACATGCCCGTGGGAATTCAAAGCAGACGATCAGTTCAGCGACGTCTTACGTCTGGTAGCGTGTATGACAAGTTGTTAGGATCGACATTATCGCGAAAGGTTTTCAAATAGATTAAAACTGTCAGACATTTTTTTTATGATTGGTCGTTCTGAGATTTTAATCAATGTTTAGATTCTATGTGCATCAATGTTCATAGGATTGTTGTCACCATTTTTTTCAGCAAAATTGTTCGGTTATTAGTATGTGGTGTGATAAAAGTCGTCATCCTACCACTACTTGTAGATTTGCTCTGGCTGCCGTCTGACGATTTTATTTAATTGATGGGGAAAGAATGTGTAGGAAAAGGATTAAACTTCCCTCAGTCAGTTCCTTCCACCCCGAGATCAAACCACACTTTGTCTCACAACCTTTGAACAATTTTATTCAATTAACCCTCGATCCTAGGAATGACGAGTTACAGATCCTCGCGTTCCTGCGGCCGGAGTCACATTCATCAGAGAAACATTATTCTTGTGTCTGTCCCTCCCTTCATGAAACAGATGCACGAGATTTCCAGACTTGGTTGAAAAGGTGCCAAATGTCAACACAAAGTAAAGGTTGTTCCAGCATCATACACCAAGAACCTCCTTGTTACTTTTTCTTTACCAATCGTACCTTCCAGGATCTTGCACCAAGGACTTTACTCCGTTTTCTTTACAGCTTGAGCTCGGTGACGTGCTTTATAGGTTTTGTTCTGACAAACGCGATCTTAGGCAGACGCGGCCGCTGAGACGGGAGGACTCGGTGTCATTACCGTGCAACGATGATCGTTCATGGCTCAATGATGATCGTCAAGTGATTGTCTATGGCACTAATTCTTTGTTTTTGAATGGGTCTGTTTTGCTTTGAGCTGCTAAGTATGAGGCTGATAATTCTAACCGAACTTACCAACAGGTTTACCCAAATATGATGTCAGGTAGGATGCGCGTCTCATGTCATTGGCTGTTGTGAGCCAATAATCGCACCGAGTCAAACATACCTTGAGGAGAACTATTGGAAAGACCCCGAATTAATCTCAAAAGATCACCGTTGATTGTCACTTACCCCGGCTGTCTCAGCACGTTGGGCATAGGTTCAATGCACGTATGTGTCGTTAAGACGAAACAATCGTAGTTACGTTCTACGAATTTTCAGAATATTAGCCTTATGCTCACAGGGAATACGAGCTGTAATTGCTTCTTATGTTGTCTGGTCTCGGGGTCCAGAAATTTCGTTAAAGAATACGACCCTCACCAGTCGACAATTCTCTCCTGCAAACCTCAACTCTGCCTCTCAATCTCTATCCTGCTCAGTCACGTTAGGTCATTCCCTTTCCAAATACAAATTGGCAATGTTCGACATGAATACGTTTGTTAAGGTGGTGCATTTTATCACATTTGTTTTCTTCTGGAAAACAGGATCCAGCTGAATGACCGTCATATTGGGAGCTATGATTCGTGGTGATGGTGGTGATTATTGTGGTGGTGATGGTGGTGGTGATAATGTGATGATGGTGGTTATGGTGATGGTGGTAGTGGTTATGATGGTGGTGATGGTGGTGATTATTGTGGTGTTGATGATGATGGTGATAATGATGGTGGTGGTGGTTATGGTGATGGTGGCAATGGTGGTAGTGGCTATGATGGTGGTGATTATTGTGGTGTTGATGGTGATAATGATGATGGTGGTGGTTATGATGATGGTAATGGTGGTAGCGTTGGTTGTGATGGTGGTGATGATGGTAATCTTATGGTGGTAGTGGTGGTGATGGTGGTGGTGATTATAGTAGTAATGGTGGAGACAGTGATGATGGTGGCGGTGATAATATGATGGTGATAGTAATTGTGTTGATGATAATGATGGTAATAATGATGATGACGAGAACTAGATCAAGGTTTTCTTAGAGGAAGGTATCCTGATGCGCACCTAAGCTGACGTCACGTGGAGGTCGAAAGTCCTGATTGGACATTGGTTCCGAGTAAAACCACCCGTGTCTCCCTTCAAAGCCTGCTTATTGGCTGACAAGTAAGATGACGACTGGATGTACAAATATAGAATGATCTATTAATAATAACAATATCATTATGATTATTATTACTATCCTGAATATCATTATTATTATTATTACTATAATTACCATATCATTATGGATACATCAAAAGAGTATATAATCTCAAAACACCATGGCCATAATCATTAAAATAATAATTGTTATTATTATCTTGAATATCCTTATAATCATTAGTACTATTACAATTATTATATCATTATCGATATATCACAAGAGTAAATAATCTTAAAACCCCATCATGCTGATCAACCCCGTTGTGACAAAGATATCTTTTCCTGCGATCTTATCGTCAGCAATCTTATCATGACCAGAGTAGTCAATGTAACTAATCATGTCATCACTATCTCAAGTGTCTTCATGTGCATTGTGACTTGGCCAGAGAAAGAAAGGAAAAGACAGACTGACAGACAGAGAGGGACTGTGTGAGAGCGTGAGGTTGTGAAAATGTGAGAATGAGAGAATGAGAGAATGAGAGAGAGGGAGGGAGGGAGAGAGAGAGAGAGAGAGAGAGAGAGAGAGAGAGAGAGAGAGAGAGAGAGAGAGAGAGAGAGAGAGAGAGAGAGAGAGAGAGAGAGAAGAGAGAAAGAGAGAAAGAGAGAAAGAGAGAAAGAGAGAGAGAGAGAGAGAGAGAGAGAGAGAGAGAGAGAGAGAGAGAGAGAGAGAGAGAGAGAGAGAGAGAGAGAGAGAGAGAGAGAGAGAGAGGGATATGGAGAGGGAGAGAGAGAGAGAGAGAGAGAGAGAGAGAGAGAGAGAGAGAGAGACAGAGAGAGAATGAGAGAGAATTGTATATATATATATATATATATATATATATATATATATAGAGAGAGAGATAGAAAGAGAGAGCACGAGAAAGTGTACGGGTACATGTGTGTGTGTGTGTGTGTATGTGTGTGTGTATGTGTGTGTGTGTGTGTGTGTGTGTGTGTGTGTGTGTGTGTGTGTGTGTGTGTGTGTGTGTGTGTGTGTGTGTATTGCAGGTAGTGTAACGCCTTATGCCCTTTGATCTGTTCTTCAGACAGATGTCTTTTGGATAGATGTCCCTTGAACACACTTTCCTTGGACGGTTTACAAAAAATAAATGAAAGTTCCACGTCCTAAAGACGGCTGGTTACTGAAGGATTTAAGTAAATCTGTTCATCTCAATGGCCTACATTATATATTTTGATTTAGAAAAACCCGAAAAATTAGACTTGATAACGCTCATCCTGAAGCGATTAAGACTCCCAGTTAACTTAAGAATTTTTTTCTTAATTCTATTCTGGCTAGTGTCAGACGATTTTATTTAGATGGAGGACTGCATCGTGCTATAGTGTCCATAGCTATGTTAAGTTAATAGTTCATCAAACACGAGGTATATTGTGGGGCGCCCAGCGACTTTAGTCAAGGAGTCAAAAGACTGGATATTATTATATCACTATCATTCTATCAATGAGGGGAACATTTTTATCTTATTGTAAAAAATACTTCATGGGAAGATAAATGCTATACTCAAGCACAAAAGTTTTACTTATATAGGTATTAGAAATATTGGAAATGACCATGTACATCATAGATATAGACAAAGAGGAAGCAGTTTTATTTCATTGTAAAGAATACTTCATAAGAAGATAAATGCTATACTCAAGCACAAAAGCTATACTTATATAGGTATTAGAAATATTGGAAATGACCATGTACATCATAGATATAGACAAGAGGAAACAGTTTTATTTTATTGTAAAAAATACTTCATAAGAAGATAAATGCTATACTCAAGCACAAAAGCTATACTTATATAGGTATTAGAAATATTGGAAATGGCTAAGTACATCATAGATATAGACAAAGAGGAAACCGTTTTATTTTATTGTGAAAAACACTTCATAAGAAGATAAATGCTATACTCAAACACAAAAGCTATACTTATATAGGTATTAGAAATACTGGAAATGACCATGTACATCGTAGATATAGACAAAGAGGAGTGAGGCGAACCACTGGGCCCGTAGACATTGGCCCATCAGGAGGAGAAAGTATGCTTCCATGCTACAGGATTTTGAAGATGCAGAAACAACATTTAATTTCCATGTAGTGCTTCAGCTGATTACATTGATTTCAGAGTTCATTCACAACCACAGCCAATGCAACATACATGCATACAACCTTACCAAGCCGGAAATAAGCCACCATGGTGAGGTACAGAGGCTTTATCGTCTATCAGGGGATAGACCGGTCCTGCAGTGGACCACCAAGGCTGAACTACGCTTCAGCCAGCATGATGGATGTCACAGCCAAGTTCCCAGTTATTGAAAAAAAAGAAGACGTAGATTTCTGTATTTTGATTTTTTTTTAACATATGTCTGGCTATGGGAACAGAGCCTGATGAACTTATTTGAGAAGAAAGGACACGGTGCTCATGGGAGGTTCAGACAATGTGAGAAATTTTGATGACTTCGGGGAGCAACGGCCTCCGGAGCACCACAAGGTTAAGGTCCGGGCGGGTGACAAGGCCCCCCCCCCCCAAAAAAAAAAAGAAGAAAAAAAAAAAATCCACCTGCACTGATACCGTGAAGAATCTGAAACTCAGCGGAAACTGTATCTCAGGCACAATGGACACAGGTGAAAGAGGCCGTAAGACCAGCTGGGTAAAAATCACCTAGAAGTGGCCAGAACAAAATATATACAACACAAATTAAAGCAAAATAGTTAATAATGATAATAATAAAAAAAGAAACAATATGAATGGAGTATAACGTCACCTCGCAAATTATATATATTCATTGGCGCTGCAACATTACTCGTGACAAGTATTTTTTTTTTTTTTTTTTTTTTTTTACTGTAAGGGAGCTAAGACGAAATATGTATTTGCATTATCCTGGGTTTCATAGGTCAGGGTTGGGTGTCCGCAGGAGTACCTGATGAAGACAGAGTGAAGATGAAGTCCGCTCATTCTCGATCTCACAGTCCCGGGTGCGCCCACTGCCGACACGGCGGACGAGTCGTCCCCCCATACATCCCTCGATTCTCACGTCGAGTTCTTTCCGTTTTCTCTTTGATATCAAATCACCCTGTTTCTCGTCGAGAAGTTTCTGTGCATCATTGTCCTTTGGAGAAGGAAGAGGAGAAGTGGGAGGAGGAGGAGGAGGAGGAGGAAGAAGAGGGGGAGTAGGAGGAAAAGGAGGAGGACGAGGATGAGGAGGAGGATGAGGAGGAAGAGGAAAAGAAAGAGGACGAGGTGGAGAAGGAAAAGAAGGATTGCAAGGAAGGGGAGGAGGAAAGTGAGGCAGACAAAGAGGAAGGGGAGGATGAGGAGCAGGGAGGAGTATGAAGGGGAGGCAAAAAGAGAGAAGGAGGAGCATGAAGAGAAGGAAGAGGTGGGGAAGGAGAGGAGGAGGAGACGGAGGAGGAAGGTGAGTTGTAGCAACAGTAGTAGCAATAGGAATAGGAATAGGAATAGTAACATTAGCAATAGTGGTAGGAGCAAAGATAGTATTAATAGAAGGAATAGGGGCAGGAGAGAGGAAGCAAAAGGATTTGGAGAAGTAGGAGAAGTAGAAGGAGGAGGTAGAGGAATAGGTGGAGGAGGAGGAGGAGGAAGTGGAGTAGGAGGAGAAGGAAGAGGACGAGGAGTAGGTGATGGAAGAGGGTTAGGAAGATGGGGAGGGAGAGGAGGAGGAAGACAAAAGGAGATTTTTTTTTGGTTGTAGTGTTGATTTTGATGAAGGCGGAGGTTGCGGGGGTGGTTGTGTTGGTGGTGATTTTGATGGTGATGATGGTGGTGTTGGAGGAGGCAGAATCATCACCAGCATCAGCAAGCGCAGCATCAGCAGTAGTGGAAGTGATAATAATAGTAGTAGTAGTAGCAGTAATATTAGTAATGGTATCAATTGGATAAGGAGCAGAGTAATGGGGAGGGAAAAGGAGGTGGAAGTGGAGGTGGTAGTGGAGGAGGAGGAGGAGGAGGAGGAAGGAAAGGAGGAGGAAGAGGTGAGGGTGGAGGTTGAGTCGGAGGTGGAGGACGAGGTAGGGAAGGGGGAGAAGATGAAGGTGGTGTAGGAGTAGGAGGAGGAAGAGGAGGAGGAGGAGGAGGAGGAGGAGGAGGAGGAGGAGGAGGAGGAGGAGGAGGAGGAGGAGGAGGAGGAGGAGGAGGAGGAGGAGGAGGAGGAGGAGAGTGACATGACTCGTGTAAGTTAGGGTACGTGCGTACTTCTGAGAAAAATCAATAGCTGAAGGGTTGAAAAACTCCCTGGCGGTAGAAAGGTGAGAAGGGAAAGGA